>NW_012109141.1:2494249-2496060 GCF_000951045.1 Mandrillus leucophaeus
TTTTTTTTTTTTTCTGGGAGGAGGTTTGCCTCTGACATCTACTTGTGCAAAGGTCTAGGTTATGCTGCATAACCTCAAAGTTAGCATATGTTACTCTCCCTCTCACCTGTACAGGAAGGTTTTTTTCTTGTCTCCATGTAACAAGGGAAAAAGCAGTAGTTGGGTACTTAATCAAACTATACAAGGTAATTTGCAAATATTGCAAACATATGAAGTGGGTATACCTACTGGACCTAAAGTCTATAATCCAGAGTCAGTGGTTGTTTTCTGCTTTTTTGTGTTTTTGTTTTTGTTTGTTTGTTTTTCACTTTGGTACTTCTAAATTTGTAATTCATTCTGAAGAGGTAACTGGATTTCTCAAAGTGTTTTTCAAAAAGGACAGGTAGAATTGAAGCGTATCTTTTCTTACTCCCAAACCAAGTTTATTTCACTGTTTCTCAAACAACTTTAAACAACCCAGATCACAACTGAGGCAGGGGCACGGAAAAGGAGGGTGGCATTAAAAATCCATTACAGAAAATCAGTTGAAGACTCTTTACACTTTGGAATCAAGTAAGGTTTAAATGCTTGATCACAAAGTCAAACATTTTCAGATGCATACACTTCAAGCCAGCCTGTGCATACTATTTTACTACAACTATAACAGGAACTGTAACAGATGGGTTGAAACATTGATGACCAAGGATGGCAGATCCAGTTATCCCTAAGGAAATGTGATTTAAGAAGTATCTTGATAAAGACAGAAAGATGAACTGAACGAAAACAGCTGCAATTGCAAAACAAAATAACAACTCAAATATGTCCTCTATTTGATGTGTATTCTCTTGACAATATAACTGTCCACAGAAGAAATGTGTGTGTCTGTGTGTATGTGTGTGTGTGTATAATCTGCAGACTTGAGACAGAGTTTGCACAAAGAACAGTATCAGCAGTTACTTTTCTTAAGAAATTGAATGGTAAGGATTTTTCTTTGTTCTTGATGTTATCTTAATTCATTCTAATGCTTCTTAGTTCTACAATCTCCCAGACACACATATAACAAATTGGCTAACTTTATTGTTAGCATATGGTTAAAGAGTGACTTTTCATGAGGATGAGTTAATTTATGCGTGCACCTGGTGAAAGCAGCTAGAGAATCTTTTGTCTAACCAAAAAGGTTGGCTAGTAATGGAAATGGAAAATAATGTTCGGCATTGTTTTGGAAATCAAGACTAAGATTACTAGAGGATAACTTAATCAGAACCTTAGCATGGAAGCAAAAATTTAGCTACTTAAATACCGTGGGTGAAAAAAAAAAAAAAAAAAATCTTGTATTCATTGCCAGGTCTTTGCTGAGTAAAATGGTCAGCTCTTGCCAAGGAAATTTGCCAGACTCCAAGGTCTGACTCCATCAAAGGCACATCTATATCATTTTAATTGATGTCCTCCATAAACAGATAGTAGAGAATCATCTTTTTTACTGTATATTATTTTACAAGCCAATGCACCTGACCTTGGTTCAGGCACACTATATCAGACTTGGAGATACAAGGACAAACTTGCAAAGTAATCCTGTCAGCAAACTACCCATAGGGGATTTTTGAGCTTTAGGTATCATGTTATCATTGAGCTTTATGGATTCCTTATACTCTGACTTGATTCTGAAGTTTACCTTTTGATTAGAAAACCCAATAAAGGTAAAGTGTCATTGTAATGGCTAATTATGGATGGAAACAATTCTATTTGGAGGTTTCTTAGCTGAGTCAACAACTGTCAAAAAGTTTCGGCACAAAAACAAATAATTTAAAGTAGAAGGGGAGGCATAAAATGAA
>NW_012109141.1:2497189-2502323 GCF_000951045.1 Mandrillus leucophaeus
ATCATCCTGAAACCAAAACCTGGCAGAGATACCAAAAAAAAAAAAAAAAAACAAAAAAAAAACAAAACTTCAGACCAATAACTTTGATGAATATCAATGCAAAAATCCTCAACAAAATACTGGAAATCCAAATCCAGCAGCACACCAAAAAGCTTATTCACCACTATCAGATGAGCTTCATCTCTGGAACGCAAGCTTTGTTCAACACAAACAAATCAATAAATGGGTTTCATTGCATAAACAGATCTAAAGATGAAAAACACATGATTATCTCAATAGATGCAGAAAAGGCTTTTGATAAAATTCAACATCCGTTCTTGTTAAAAACTCTCAATAACCTAGATACTGAAGGAACATACCTCAAAGTAATAAGAGCTGTATAAGACATACCCATAGACAACATCATACTGAATAGGTAAAAGCTGGAAGCATTTACGTTGAATACTGGCACAAGACAAGGATACCCTCTCTCACCACTCCTATTCAACATAGTGTTAGAAGTTCTGACCAGAGAAATCAGGCAAGAAAAAGAAAGAAAGTTCATCTGAATAGAAAGAGAAGTCAGACCATTCCAGTTTGCAGATGACATGTTCGTATATCTAGAAAACTCTATAAGCTGATAAACAACCTCAGTAAGGTCTCAGGGTACAAAATCAATATGCAAATATCATTACATTTCTACACACCACAGCAGTCAAGCCAAGAGCCTTCTTACAAATGAACCTCCATTTACAGTTGTCAGAAAAAAATAATAAAATACGTAGGAATACAGCTAACTAGGGAGGTGAAAGATCTCTACAAGGAGAAATGCAAACCACTGCTCAAAGACATCGGAGATGACACAAACATATGGAAAATCATTCCATGGTCATAGATAGGAAGAATAAATATTGTTAAAATGTCTGTTCTGCCCAAAGCAATTTATAGTTTCAATGCTATTGCTGTTGAACTACCACTGAAATTCTGCACAGAACTAGAGAAAACTCTCTTAAAATTCATATGGAACCATAAAAGAGACTGAATAGCCAAGGCAATCCTAAGCAAAAAGAACAAAACTGGAGGTATCATGCTGCTCAACTTCAAACTATACTACAGAACTACAGTAACCAAAAGAGCATGGTACTTGTACAAAAACAGACACATAGACCAAAGGAACAGAATAGAGAACCCATAAATAAGACCGCACATCTGCAACTATAGGTTCTTCAACAAACACAACAAAGACAAGCAATGGAGAAATGATTCCCTATTCAATAAATGGTACTGGGAGAACTGGCTAGCTATATGCAGAAGATTGAAACTGGATTCCTTCCATACACCATATACAAAAATCAACTCAAGATGGATGAAAGACTTAAATGTAAAAACCAAAGCTATAAAAACCCTGAAAGACAACCTAGTTAATACCATTAATAACTTAGGCAAAAGCAAAGATTTCATGAGAAAGACATTAAAAGAAATTGCAACAAAAGCAAAAATTGACAAACGAGCCTTAATTAAACTAAAAATTCTAGGTCAGCATGGTGGCTCATGCCTATTTTCTCAGCACTTTTGGAAGCTGAGGCAGGAAAATCATGTGAGCTCAGCAGTTTGAGACCAGCCTGGGTAACATGGTGAAACCCTGTCTCTACAAAAAAATACAAATGCAACTGTAGTCCCAGCTACTTGGGCGACTGAGGTGGGAGGATCACTTAAGCCCCTGAGGTGGAGGTTGTGGTGAGCTAAGATTGCACCTTTGCACTCCAGCCTGGGCAACAGAGTGAGACCCTGTCTAAATAAATGAATAGCTTCTGCACTGAAAAATGAACTATCAACAGATTAAACAGACAACCTATAGAGTGGAAAAAAATTGTTGCAAACTCTGCATCCAACAAATGTCTAATATCCAGGATCTCTAAGGAACTTAAACAAATTTACAAGAAAAAAGCAAACAATCCTGCTAAAAATAGGCAAAGAACATGAACTGACACTTTTCAAAAGCAGACAAACATGTGACCAACAATCGTATGGAAAATAGCTCAACATAATTGATCATTAGAGAAATGAAAATCAAAACTCCAATGAGATACCATCTAGCACCAGTCAAAACGACTATTATCAAAAAGTCAAAAACTAACAGATGCTGGTAAGGCTGTGGAGAAAAAGAAATGCTTTTACATTGTTGGTGGGAGTGTAAATTAGTTAAGACATTGTGGAAGACAGTGTGGCGATTCCTCAATGATCTAAAGACAGAAATACCATCCAATCCAGCAATCCTATTACTGGTATACACCCAAAGGAATATAAGTCATTCTGTGATAAAGACACGTGTGCAAATGTATATTGCAGCACTATTCACAATAGCAAAGGCATGGAATCAACCTAAATGCTCTTTAATGATTGACTGGATAAACAAAATGTGGTGCATGTACACTCTGGAATATCATGATGCCATACAAAGATTGAGATCATGTCCGTTGCAGGCACATGGATGGAGCTGAAGGCCATTATCCTTAGCAAACCAACATAGGAACAGAAAACAAAATACCGCATGTTCTCCCTTATACGTGGCAGCTAACACATGAACACATGAACAAATAGAGGAGAACAACACACACTGGGACCTTTTGGAGGATGGAGGATGGAGGTTGGAGGGTGTGAGAAGGGAGAGGATCAGGAAAAATAACTCTAACGGGTACTAGGCTTACTATCTGGGTAATGAAATAATCTGTCCAACATACCCCCATGACACAAGTTTACGTATATAACTAACCTGCACTTGTGCCCCGGAAAGTAAAATAAAAGTTAAAAAATATTCTGTTTTTTTCATTACCTTCAGACCCTTTCTTAACTTCATTTTCTAATGATTTTTTGGTTTTAAAAATTGGAAATCATATTTCTAATTAATAATGATACCTTTTTGTTTTTGTTTCTCCTTTTAGAAATTATATTGGTCTTGTTTAATAGATGACTAATGTCTTTAATCTTCCCTTAATTATCAGGAAGAAAGCTTTGTCTTATCTTTTCCAACTCTAGCCAATTCTCTTTAGTTATCTGGGCATTTCTTTGCCACAATTTAGGCTTTTCAGAAATATACGATGATTCATGGTTTTCCATTTATTTTTCTTAATGTGACAAGAATAAATCTGCTCTACATTTTACCTGAAATTTATATTTCTGTAGGCACAATTCCTGTGTTATTTTCTGCCTGGAATTCTCTATTTTTAATTGCTATATATCTCATTTTAAAACTGTTTCCTTTATTGTTTCCATCTAACATAGATTTTAAGTTCCTTGATTTTTTTCTATGTTTGTCTCTGCAGATCTCTCTTTCCCTGTCTTGACACACATTTTTTTTTCTTTTTTTGGCTCTTGCATTTCACATAGCCAAATTGTGTTTTCTTGCTATTTCATTTGTGGCTAATGCTTTCCATTACAAGTGTGTATTTATTTTATTGTGGATTATGTAAACACTATTTCCTTGTCTCACTTTGAGTCTCATGATGGTGACTGAGTGTTAGAAAGTCAACTTTTCCATTGCTTGATATAGTAGTGCTGATGAGTGGGAAAGCTCAGCCATGAATGGTGGACATTGAACTCCATTTTTCCCTTGGATTTTACTAAAACTATAACAGCGTCTTTCATTGAAATACTCTAGGGGACACAAACTTACTTTAAGTTATTCTCAGGAAATAATTAGCCCCAGGCTGCAAGTTGTTGTTGTTTAGTTTTTTTTTTTCCCTACATGTTACCTTTTCTTTACTTGAAATTGATACTAATTTCAGTCTTCATTAGAGAGAAAATAAGAAACTTTTTTTTTTTTTTCTGGGAGGAGGTTTGCCTCTGACATCTACTTGTGCAAAGGTCTAGGTTATGCTGCATAACCTCAAAGTTAGCATATGTTACTCTCCCTCTCACCTGTACAGGAAGGTTTTTTTCTTGTCTCCATGTAACAAGGGAAAAAGCAGTAGTTGGGTACTTAATCAAACTATACAAGGTAATTTGCAAATATTGCAAACATATGAAGTGGGTATACCTACTGGACCTAAAGTCTATAATCCAGAGTCAGTGGTTGTTTTCTGCTTTTTTGTGTTTTTGTTTTTGTTTGTTTGTTTTTCACTTTGGTACTTCTAAATTTGTAATTCATTCTGAAGAGGTAACTGGATTTCTCAAAGTGTTTTTCAAAAAGGACAGGTAGAATTGAAGCGTATCTTTTCTTACTCCCAAACCAAGTTTATTTCACTGTTTCTCAAACAACTTTAAACAACCCAGATCACAACTGAG
Source organism: Mandrillus leucophaeus (assembly GCF_000951045.1). Lineage (NCBI taxonomy): Eukaryota > Metazoa > Chordata > Mammalia > Primates > Cercopithecidae > Mandrillus > Mandrillus leucophaeus. Next base: position 2,501,453 of record NW_012109141.1, read on the forward strand.
GCAGGGGCACGGAAAAGGAGGGTGGCATTAAAAATCCATTACAGAAAATCAGTTGAAGACTCTTTACACTTTGGAATCAAGTAAGGTTTAAATGCTTGATCACAAAGTCAAACATTTTCAGATGCATACACTTCAAGCCAGCCTGTGCATACTATTTTACTACAACTATAACAGGAACTGTAACAGATGGGTTGAAACATTGATGACCAAGGATGGCAGATCCAGTTATCCCTAAGGAAATGTGATTTAAGAAGTATCTTGATAAAGACAGAAAGATGAACTGAACGAAAACAGCTGCAATTGCAAAACAAAATAACAACTCAAATATGTCCTCTATTTGATGTGTATTCTCTTGACAATATAACTGTCCACAGAAGAAATGTGTGTGTCTGTGTGTATGTGTGTGTGTGTATAATCTGCAGACTTGAGACAGAGTTTGCACAAAGAACAGTATCAGCAGTTACTTTTCTTAAGAAATTGAATGGTAAGGATTTTTCTTTGTTCTTGATGTTATCTTAATTCATTCTAATGCTTCTTAGTTCTACAATCTCCCAGACACACATATAACAAATTGGCTAACTTTATTGTTAGCATATGGTTAAAGAGTGACTTTTCATGAGGATGAGTTAATTTATGCGTGCACCTGGTGAAAGCAGCTAGAGAATCTTTTGTCTAACCAAAAAGGTTGGCTAGTAATGGAAATGGAAAATAATGTTCGGCATTGTTTTGGAAATCAAGACTAAGATTACTAGAGGATAACTTAATCAGAACCTTAGCATGGAAGCAAAAATTTAGCTACTTAAATACCGTGGGTGAAAAAAAAAAAAAAAAAAATCTTGTATTCATTGCCAGGTCTTTGCTGAGTAAAATG
>NW_012109141.1:2502843-2528391 GCF_000951045.1 Mandrillus leucophaeus
TAAGGATATTTTACCTACTTCTCTTAGAACCTCTGCAGTGCCATTCTCCAAGTTAACATTTCAGATCTCTCTATGGAAATTACACCGCAGAGTTTTTATATTTGGTGTTACCTTAGCTAGAATTATATAAAACTTGGGAAAAGTTGCCCTATATTGAAAAAGGAAAGAATATTGTAATTGAAGAGCAACTTTTTAAACTTTTCTCATTTTTTGATGCTTGGAATAGATTCATGGCTAGTGATTGAAAGAGATGTTCAAATATGCCGCCAACAAAATGTGGTGATGACGTTTGCGTAATTCTTTTGCTTTTACAACGATTGCCTCAACCTAAAATAGCAAACAAAAACAAAACAAAACAAAAATTCTTGGCTTCAGTTAATAGATAATTTGTTTCTTCACACAAATCTAGGATTTTTAGAATATTTTGTTTTTCACAAAGTATATGCTGTTCTTGCAAAGTCTTTTCTGCCCTAATAACTCAAAGCACTAAATCTTACTGGCATATTGTTTTTAACTGATATATTATTTTAAATTTATTAGGAAGAAAGAATGCACACATTATGTCTTGTCACTTGCAGGACTCTTGGGGGCCACAGAATTTGTACACTTAATGTAATACCTACTTGAAAACATGCTTTTATAATGTGTTTTCATGTATAAAATAAAATTGTTGCTGTGCACTTTTATTTTTATTTTTTGAAATGGAGTCTCACTCTGTCACCTAGGCTGGAGAGCAATGGCTAAATCTCTGCTCACTGCAACCTCCACCTTCCAGGTTCAAGCGATTCTCTTGCCTCAGCCTTCCAAGTGGCTGGGATTACAGGTGCATGCCACCACACCCAGCTAATTTTTATATATGTAGTAGAGATAGTGTTTCACCATTTGGTCAGGCTGGTCTCAAACTCCTGACCTCAGGTGATTCACCTACCTCAGCCTCCCAAAGTGCTGGGATTACAGGCGTGAGCCACCGCACCCGGCCAAGAACCACTTATTTAAAGAATAACTGTAGTTCTCCAGCCCATGGCCCCCTCTGAGGCTCCCCATTTCATCTGTCACAGGGTCTGTCCCTCTTGGTCACTGGTAGGCATGGTCACTCACTTGAGGAGAGGCCAGACAAGAGGAATCACGGTGGAGGGAAGGTGAATAATGGCTTGTGGGAGCTTAAAAATAAAATGATATGCATGGCTGAAACCAGGTAAGCAAGACTGATATTAATAAACATTAAAGCTTTTCTACAATGTATTTTAACCAGGTTTTACTGCTTAAAAAAAATTGTATTACAAGAAAGAAGAAGGAAAGCGATCATCAACCAGGGAACTCACACATAGCACACCAAAATTCTTTATCTCAACACAATGTCAGGTTTTAATGTATATTAGAGTATAACCAAGACCCTCTTCAAGATTTTTCCCACCGATTGGCAGGGATGGAGAGGACTTTTAAATTTCAGTTTATAAAGATGAGACATTCTTCTGCTCAACAGGGAGGCATGACGCCTGCGTGAAAAGTTATTATCAAATAAGAAAGTTATTTTTGATGTGTTACTCCCTTGAACAAGCTTCCCGAGTCTTTTACAGATCTTCAATGTCCTACCTCCTTTGTTCTTCAGAACAAATATGGTAACTTCCTTTGTTTTTACGTATAAATATGACCTCCTTTCAAAGGCATAGTTGACCTTTCAAATATATATTATCAATGCAACTTTTAAGTAGCCTCTTAAAGTTTGGTAACTTATGGCTACAACTTTTTTTTTCCCATCCACTTGGAATATCTGTTTATTATTTAAAGGTGGTTTTCATCATAAGCTGTAACTTTTTAAACTAAAATACCTCAGATATAAAATCTTATTCTTCTCTCATCTAAGCTAAGTGATTTGAATACAAAAAGAACTCACAATTTATAATGCGGGCAATTATAATTTTTGTACCTTAGAAAGAATAAGCAAAGGAAACAAATAGCATTAGGGATATGAGTATAATAAACAATTAAATATAAGTGGAATAACCTGAACATTAGAGCAAATATACTTTCATAAATCATTTTGGAAAAAATAAAGTAAATCCTTTGAAAATACTTTGTTTTTAATTGGAATCCTGTGAACCTTTATATTACATATGATCTCAATTTAAAATTGCTGCAATTGAGCAAATGTGATTTTCAGAAACTATAAAGAATCTACACACAGGATTTGGAGACATGTCAGAAAATTTTCTCCAAAATCATGCAAAAGAATATAGACATTAAATAGAAATCTGTGATTAGTCAAAGACAAAGAGCTGTAACTAGAGAAATAGACAAAATTATAGGTAGAAATGCTAACATTTAGATACAGAATTTTGAAATTATAAGGAACTAACAAATTAAAGGACCACATATATGAAAAAGTAGTAGTCAAAACTGTAAGAGAAGGAACTAATCCTGAACTGAAAAAAGGAGAAAAAGGGAGTAAAAATTTCATACATATACATTTCAGTAAAAAATACATTGCATAAGTAGAAACATACTGATTAAATCTTGAATACTTTTGCACAGAAAAAAATAATGTGAGCAGTCAGACATTAAAACAAATAAAACAGATGACCTAACTCCTTTCACCACTCTCCCAACCCCTTGAAAATAATCTGGGCAGCAGTCTCATTGACAATAAAAAATAGTTTAGGATAATAAAATAGATTCAGTATTTGTTGTTACAAAATTGTTATTGTAAGTTTGTTGTTATAAATTTGTAAACTAAGCATACTAATGTTTATATAAAAGGACAAACTAAAAGGCAATTGTTCTCATGTAGGTTTTCTTTTTGTTTTTCGATAGGTTACATTGTAGTACACCTACCAAACAGTCAACAAAACATCAATGACTTATAAAGGTAACATGTTTATTTTCCATTCATACAAAAAAGAAAATATGATCAACATCTCAAAACCCCTCTTTATACATCAACCTGACCACAGGCCTCTGTCATTCCTTCAGGGCAACAGTATCATGATTTTTATTGTAATATTTCCTTTCATTTTCTTCATCATTTACTACCAATGATTATACAATCCATTTGCATTTTAAAAACCATTGTTTCTTTTTTCCTCCTATTTTTGCATTTTAAATAAATGAAGTCATGGATTATTGTGTTGGTAAATTTATGTGTCTTGTTTTTGTTTTACTCTAGTTTGTGTACAAGGTTGTAATGGATAATATGCCACAATTTATCCATTTGGCTGTGAATGGGCATTTTAGTTGCTTTCTTTTCGCTATTGTAAGTAACATATCTTGTATAATATTTTCTGGTATGCACAAACACTCATTTCTGCAGGGTAGGTAACAAGTAGAATTGTCAAGACATACTACACAATAGTCTCAGTTTTGCTAGATAATTTTTGATTTCCTGTCCGGATTACTCAGGAAGTTGAGCATATATATATACACACACACACACACATAGATATATACATATATATATATATAATTATTATTATTATTGAGACGAAGTCTGGCTCTTATCCTCCAGGCTGGAGTGCAATGGCATGATCTCGGCTCACTGCAACCTCTGCCTCCTAGGTTCCAGTGATTTTCCTGCCTCAGCCCTCCGAGTAGCTGGGATTACAGGATCCTGCCACCACTACCGGCTAATTTTTGTATTTTTAGTAGAGACTGGGTTTCACCATGTTGGCCAGACTGGTCTAGAACTCCTGACCTCAGGTTATCCACCCGCCTCGGGCTCCTAAAGTGCTGGGATTACAGACGTGAGCCACTGTGCCCAGTGCACCTTTTTATATTTTTTCTGGTCATTTGAATTTCTGCACTTTGTGATAATTGAAGTTAAGTCTTTGGTGCATTATTCTACTGGATGGTATGCCCTTTACCTGGAGTTAAGACTTAAAAAAATTACACTGAGTGAGACCCTTTGTTAATTTCCTGAGTTATAAATACCTACTCCCACTCTATGATATATCAGTATATTCTGTTGATGGAGTGTTTGATGACTAGAGGATTTTAATTTTAGTTATCTCATTTGCCAAACTTTTTCTTGGAAGTGATTGTACTTTTCTCTTTCAAACTTTACTGTGGTCTAGTTCTAATGTAATAGTCTGATATTTATGTACATAATTCAACTGGAGTATGTTTTATATTTATGATATGAAGTATGACTCCAATTTTATTCTCATCCATGTGTGCATCAAGTGCCCAAGTTGTTTATTGGAAAAATTCTTCCTTCTCCACTACCATCTTTTTTAAATTATTGTGTGTCCGTATATCTGTGGTTCTGTTTATATGCTCTCTTTTTTATTCATTTAATCTTTAGCTAAGCTGGCAACCTTACCACACCTGTTTCCATAATTTAAGCTTTATAAATCTCCACAACATTTTTATCTTCAAGAATATCTGGACATTCTTAGTCCTTTACATTTCTGTATGCATTTCAGATTCAGCTTGCCATTCTGAACGTGACACACACTTACACACACACACATGCACACTCCACCTCACCACCTCAGTAGACACACCTGTTAGCAAAGGATTGAGATTGCACTTTTTGTTAATTATGCACTGAATCTATAAATGATATGCAGAGAACTGACATCTTTACGACAATGAATCTTTGAATCTAGGAATCTAGTATATATCTGTATTTTTACACTTAACTTCTGGGCTTTAACATATTTAATGCTTTTTAAATGTGTTTGTGTGTCTTTATTTTAAGATAACACACATATTTACTGTGTTTTGCTGCAGTTTATTATGTCATATCAAATTTATGTCCAGTAAATTTGCTGAACTCTCTTAATTTTAATAATATGTCTAAAGATGATATGGATTTTTTACTGGCATAATTGTAGCATATGTGAAATAATGTTTCATCCATTAATTTTAAACATTTCCTTTTAAAAAATTATGGATTCATAGCCTTAATTTAAATGTATATAAATTATGTTCTAGATATTTGGATGCATCCTACTTTGCTTAATGCACAGTATGTTTATTATCATTCAGATAATTTTTTTAAATTTTTTGTTTTGATCTCTGAACAATGGGTTACTAGAAATGCATTTTTCAACATTCAAGGATATAGATATTTCTACATATCTTCATTGCTGATTTCAAGTATTGCTTTGAATCAGACAATATGTTGATTGTTGTGTTATTTGGTGACATTTGCTTTATGACCCAGTATACCTAATTTTAGTTAATTTTACAAGTACGCTTGTAAAGCATGCATATCCTATGGCTGTTTGTGAATTATGTGGTTCAAATCTATAACCTATTTTTTTGGTCCGGTAATTCTATAAATTACTAAGAAATGTGTCTTAAAATCTCTTACTATAATGTAAGGCATGTAGACTTTTCTTTTGTTTTTCCTTGGAGTGTTTTCCTATTTAGATTACTGGCTGAATAAAAATTACAGATTGTTTTATCTATCTTGATCAAATGAAGTTTTTATTATCATAAACAGATCTTTATCTCTAGTAATACTTTATTTTGTATTAAAATCTATTTTGCCTATTCTAATAAAATTATTTTGCTAACTTTGTTTGATGTTTAAATAATAGCTTGTCAGTTTTCATCATTTTTTTTGAATCTTTCTGAATGTTTATGCTTTGATGTGCCTCCTATGAACAACATAATATTATAATTTTATTTCTTTTTTTTGTTGGCTTCTTTTATTTTTTTAAGCTACATTTTATTACTGAGAAAGAAAAATATACAGGATGTGGGGAAACAATTATTTGCTTCTACCAAAAAGATTTTAATATATTTTTTGAAAAACATTATAATATATCATAAAAATATTTATATTTCTTTTAAAGATAAAGTGAAAGTTAAGTAAAAATGGTAGCACTATTTCGTATTACTCAAAAACTCTAGCCTGTAGATATCTACAAATTTTAGTCTTTTACGGATAACTAATGCCTTTAAAAATAAATTTCAATAAGATTAAAATATTGTCTAAAGTAAGAATTTTAGTGAAATTTTATAAAATATAATACTCCATTGTTCATCTCCTCCACAGGAACATCAAATTGAACAACTTTTTATGTTAAACAAACAAACAAAGCAAAACAAAACAAAAAACACTTTCACAAGAGCTAAGTAAACCAGGCGAGAGATCACAGGACCTGGTTTTAGCATAATAACAAGAAAAGACACATTGAAGAGGGTAGAAAGAACACTTTCACATTGCCTACACAACCCTTCACCTAACCACAGGCAGCAGATAACAGTGAAGAAATCTGTTAACTTGGGGAATCAGGAGGAAAGTGTGCATGAGACTTTGCCTTGGAACTGGCCAAGGCACTGTGAGGATGTACTTGCATCCCCTGATTCTAAGCTGGTGCCCATGGATGGATTTCCTAGACTCATCTATGACAAAAGTAAATTTGTTGCCCCAGAAGGATGAACCTGAATCCTAGCTGACTCCCCTGACACCTGTCTAAAGTGGCCTTGGGCTCCAAATAAATTTCATTGGCAGGCAGGCTATAGCGACTGTGGCCCTTGAGTGAGCTTCAGTGCTATTGTATTCTGGGAGGTCATGAGCTTTGACTGCATTCCAGCTAGGTACCAGCTGTGCTAGACACAGGAAAGCCTGCTACACTTATCTCCTGGCTCCAGGTAGCACAGTGCAGAGAAATTTGAGGGGAAGGAAAGGGAAGAGAGTGATGGACTTTGCATGCTAAACTAGAGAACTCTCCTTGAACTTACCCATGTCCTTCAGGGATAAAGACATCAGAATATGCTATAGAGTCTCAGCAAACAGAGAATTAAGCTGCCCTATAGTGCTGACATAACTGCATGACCACAGGCTTAGGGCTCAACAGTCAGTTCCCTTTGCATTCCTAGAAGGCCCTCTAAACAAGGAAGGGTACAAACAAGGCCACACTGTGACAAATGCAATAAATACTTAATTCTTCCATACACAGACATCAACATACATGTACACGTATCAAGAACATTCAGGGAAATACAAATTCACTAAAAAGACTAAATAGGGCACCCATGACCAACCCTGGAAAAATGAAAATGTGTAATTTATCAGATAGGAAATTCAAAATAGTTGTTTTGAGAAAGCTTAGTAAATTTTGCACACACACACAAATGCACACACAGACAAAAAAGCAACTCAGAAATTATCAGTGAAATTTAATAATGAGATTGAAAATTATACAGAAATGCGGGAGATAAAAAATGCAATTGCTATACTTAAAAATGTATTAGAGGATATCAGAGCAGAAATGATAAAGCAAAAGAAAGAAAAAGTGAGTTAAAAGACAGGCTATTTGAAAATACACAGTCAGGTAAAAAAAAGAAAGAATAAAAAGGAAAAAAGAATGCTTATGATATCTATATGATAGCATCAAATAACAAATGTTAGTCATTAGTCTTCAGAAGGGATTAGAGAAAGAGAAAAAGGTAGAAAGCTTATTCAAAGAAATAATAGTACAAAATTTTCCAAACTTAGAGAAAGGTATAAATATCCAGTTACAGGAAGGTCCAGTATCACCAAGCAGTTACAATCCAAATAAGAACACCTCGAGGCGTATAATAGTTAAACTCTCAGCCGAGTGCGGTGGCTCATGCTTGTAATCCCAGCATTTTGGGAGACCGAGGCGGGTGGATCATGAAGTCAGAAGGTCCAGACCATCCTGGCTAACACAGTGAAACCCTGTCTCTACTAAAAATACAAAAACAAAATTAACTGGGCGTGGTGGCAGGTGCTGGTAGTCCCAGCTACTCGGGAGGCTGAGGTGGGAGAATGGCGTGAACTGGAGAGGCAGAACTTGCAGTGAGCCGAGATTACACCACTGCTACCCAGCCTGGGTGACAGATTGAGACTCCATCTCAAAAAATAAAACGAAATAAAATAGTTAAACTCTGAAAGGTCAAGAACAAAGAGAAGATTCTAAAACCAGCAAGAGAGAGAAAAAAAAGGATAATATATAAAGGAACTCCAATATATCTGGAAGGAGATTTCTCAGTAAATCTTTACAGGTCAGGTGGGAGTGGTATAACATGTTTAAAATGAAGAAAACAAAAACAAAAACCTCCTGCCAACTGAGAATACTGTAGCCAGTTATTCTTCAAATGTGAAGAAGAGAGATGAGGTTTCCCCAAGAAAATGCTGAGAGAATTCATCAATAACAGAGCTGTATTTCAAGAAATACTAAAAGGAGTTCTTCAATCTGAAATAAAAGGACATTAATATGCAAAATATTAGAAAGTATAACACTAATTGGTAAAGGTAAGTGCACAGACAAACTGAGAATACTCTAATACTGTAACTGCAGTGCATAATCCATTTGTATTTCTAGTATAAAAATTAAAGATAAATCTATCAAATATAATAATGACAGCAACTTCTTAAGAGGCAACATAAAATGATGTAAATTTGCACAATGAAATATCAAAATGTGGAAGGATGAACTGAAAGAGTAGAGATTGTAAATTTTTTGCATTTTTTAGTTTTTGTTTGTTTCTATTTGTTTCTCTGTGATCAAAGGTAAATTGTCATTTATTTTTAATAACTTGTTATATTTATTAATTGTTTTTTGTAAGTCATAGGCAAATATCTATAGTAGATACACTAAAAATAAAAATGAAGAACTTAAAGCATAGTACCAGAGGAAATCAATAAGATACAAGGAAGACAGTAAGAAAGGAAGATAGAAGTTTCAAAATAACCGAAAAAAAGTAGCAAGATACCAATAGTAGGTTTTTACATATCAACAATAACCTCCATGGACTAAATTATTTAATTAAAATGCAGAGCAGCTGAATGGATTTATTAAAAAAAAAAAAAAAAAGACCCAACTATATGCTGCCTACAAGAAACTAACTGTCCTATACTGACACACCAGGTGAAAGTGAATGTACAAAAAGAATATTCCCTGCAAATGAAAACCAAAAAGGAACATGAATTGCTATACCTAGATAAATTTGACTATGTCAAAATATTTTTTTAAAAAAAACTAAAAAAGGCTATTACATAATGATAAAGATGGCCAGTGGATATAACAACTACACATTTGCTAAGATTTGCTTTGTGACCTAAGGTATGGTGTGTCCTGGAGAATATATTATGTGCTGTTGAATAAAAGGTGTGTATTCTGCAGCTGTTATGTGAATGCTCTGTAAATTTCTGTTAGATTCATTTGGTCTGGAGTGCTGTCTGTCTCTGATGCTTCTTTGTTAATTTTCTGTATGGATGTTCTCTTCACTGATAAAAGTAAGGATAATGAAGTTACCTATTTTTATTGTATTACAGTTGATAACTACCTTTAGGACTCTTAATGTTATCTTTATATATTTAGATGCTCCAGTGTTGGGTTCATATATGTTTATAATTGTTATATCCATGTGATGGTATAATTGTTATATCCACTGGCCATACATACATACCAACACATTGGAACACCTAGAAGAAATGGACAAATTTCTAGACACACAACCCTTACCAAGATTGAATCATAAAAATAGAATATTTTAGCATACGAATAGGAAGTAACAAAATTGAAGCCATAAAAAGTTATCCCATATGAGAAAAGCTTAGTACCTGAGACTTCATTGTTAAATTCTACCAAATATTTAAAGAAAAACTAATACCAATTCAGTTCAAACTATTTTTAAAAATTGAAAAATAGGAAATAATTCTAAACTCATTTCACAAGGTCGGTGTTACCCAGATATCAAAACCAAGCTAGGATAAAACAACAAAAGAAGAAATTTATTTATTCCAGATAAACAAAGATGCAAAAATTCCCAGCAAACATACTAGCAAACTAAGTTCAACAAAACATTACAAAATTGATTTACCCTGCTCAAATTAGATTCATCCCAGAGTTACAAGGATTTTTCAACATAATAAATTAGTTAAGATGATATATCACACTAACAGACTCAAAGACAAAATTCATGTAATCATTTCAACAGATGGTGAAAAAACAATGAAAATAATTCTCTCCATAATACAAACTCTTTAACAAATTAGATATAGAGCAACATACCTCCGAATAGTGAAGGTCACATAAGACAAAACCACATCTAACATCATGCTTAAAGGGGAAAAGTTGATAGCCTTTACTTCTGAGATAGGAAACAAGGCAAGAAAGTCCATTCTGATCACTTTTGTTCAACATACTATTGGAAGTTCTAGCCAGAGAAATTTAGGTAAGAGAAATATATAAAGGACATTCAAATTAGAAAGGATGAAATTAAATTGTCCCTGTTTGCAGATGACATGATCATATATACAGAAACCCTACAGACTCCACTAACCCATGGTTAGAAATAATAAGCAAATCCAGTAAAGCTGCATTATTATAAATCAATATACAAAAATCATTAGCATTTTTATATGCCAATAGCAAACTATCTGAGAACAAAATTAAAGAACAAAATCAAGAAAACAATAACAAAAATAGGAAATACATTGAAATAAAACCCAAATGAATGGAAAGATAGCCTATGTTCATGGATTGGAATAATTAATATTGTTAAAATGTCCATATTACAGAAAAGCAATCTACAGATTCAATACAATCCCTATCAAAATACCAATGACATTCTTCATGGAAATAGAAAAATCAATTTTATCATGTATATGAAAAAAGTGGATTTCAAAGTAGAAAGTAGAACTGTGTAACCAAGAGGCTGGGGAGGGGAGAGGGGAGGGAAGAGGATGGAACTGGGAGAGGTTGGTTAATGAGTAGAAAGTTGCAGTTAGACAAGAAGAATAAGTTCTGCCCTTCTATTACACTGTAAGTTTACTATAGCTAATAATAATGTAGCGTGTATTTCAAGGTAGCAAGAAGAGAATATGTCAAATAGTTTCAGGACAAAAAAAAATAAATGTGTAAAATGGTGACTATGATAATTACCTGACTTTTTATACAGTGCATACCTGCATCAAAACATCAAACTGTACCCCATAAAATGTACAATTATTGTGTGAATTATAAATTAAAATAATTAATAATAATAGAATGAACTATTGATATATGTACCATAGGTTAAACTCAACATCATTGAATAAATTAGAGATTGTACCAAATAAATACACATATACACATAATGTATGTGTATATATTACTTACATATACCTATATAAGTATATTTTTGTAAATAATATATAAAAATGTGTTTTTATAGAAGAAAAATAAGCTGAAATAGCTACAGTATCTGATATCTTCAATGGAAGATTAAATGTAACCTTATGTTGACTTTGATATATGCTATGGTGGTGCTAAGTGAGAGATAAACAATCAGAGCTAAAAGTTCCATTTCTTTTGGTGCTGTGTATTTTTAGAAATACAGTTTAGTGTAATTATTTGAATATTCTGCTATTTGTAAATGCAAGTGATCAATTTAAATTATGTTCATAATATACACTTCACAGGACAAATCTATTGATATGCTATGTATGCATCCATCCTATATGTATTTAAATACATTGTATATGTATAAGCAATATTTATTTATATATGTATAAATAATATGTATTATATATAATATAACTACATAATAGGTATACCTATCTATACATATACACATACAATACATATTTAGGCATTCCAAATGGTGGCCTTTAATCACATTTGAAATATCATATGGACTTTACATCATTAAAATTGTATTCAAGGATGACTATTTATAAGAAAGAAACAGAAAATAACAAATGTTAGAGATAATGTGGAGAAATCAGGCTTATTGCTCAATGTCTGTGTAAATATATAATGGCACAGAAACTACTGAAAACAGTACGATGGCTTTTCCAAATAGTAAAATAACTTAGCGATTTTACTTCTGCATATATACCCAAGAGTTGAAGGTAGTGTCTTATAGAGAAATTTGTATACCCATGTTCAAAGCAGTATTATTCACAATAGCCAAAATCCAGACAGAGTCAACCCAAGTGTCCATCAAGTGATGACTAGATGAGGAAAATATGATGTATATATGCAATGGAATATTTTCCAGCATTAAAAGGAAGAAAATTCTGATATATGCCACAACATGTATGAACCTTGGGGACACTATGCTAAATAAAGTAAGTCAGTCACAAACAGACAAATATTGTATGATTTCACTTACTTGAGATACATAACATAGTCAAATCTGTAGTGACAGAAAGTAGAATGGCGATTGTCAGAGGTCAGCAAGAAGGGGCCATGGGAGTTGCTGTTTAATGGACATAGAGTTTCAGTTTGCAAGAAGAGTTTTAGAGATTGGTGCACAGCAATATGAATGTATTTGATGCTACCAAACTGTACATCTAAAAGTACTTAAGATAGTAAATCTTGTTATGTATATTTTACTAAAATTAAAAACAGTCAATAATGAACAAAATAATTCTTTAAATGTTAAAAAAAAAATTGCCACCTAATCTAAAAAATTGTCATTGTTTTCCTATAACTTGTGATCTCAGAGAAGTCACTTTTTTCGGACTAAGTATTGATCCAAGAACAAAATGTAACACCTTAAAATCTTCAAAATATACATTCCCACAAAGCATCTGTGAGTGCACTGAAATTCTCAAGATTTTTTAGGGAGGTGGATCATGGCAAGAGAAAGCGCTGTTAAAGGTTTTTAAAGCAGAGTCCTTAAAATATCCATCAGCAGTTCAAAACTGTGTAACTGCACTCACCTCTCAATCTGTCTACACTTCATTGTGTCATCTTTTGTCTTCCTTCTTTCTCTTTCCTTTTCATGACATTAGGTTGTAAGAATTCTAGGAATCATGAATGATGGGTTATCTTTTAACACAAGTACTTATTACACCATTCTTTCAAGCAAAGGCTGTACTCTCTTCCTAAGATGAATATGATGATTAGAATTATTTCCCTCATAGCTCTTATAGAACAACTATATTATAAAGAAAATATTGGCAAATGCCACTCAGCTATATAAGAAAAATACAACCCTATAAGATGTTTCAGAAATGTATTAGTCTGTTCTTGCACTGATATAGATACTATCCAAGACTAGGTAATATATAAAGAAAAGAGGTTTGACTCACAATTCTGCATGGCTGGGAAGACCTCAGGAAATTTACAGTCGTGGTGGAAGGTGAAGGGGAAGCAAGGGCATCTTACATGGTGGCAGGAGAGAAAGAGAGAGCACAGGGGAAAGTGCCAGACACTTATCAAACAACCATATCTCATGAGAACTCCCTCACTATCAGGGGAACAGTAAGAACTGTGCTATCCAATCACCTCCTACCAGGTCTCTCCCTTGACATGTGGGGATTACAATTTGCGATGAGATTTGGGTAGGGACACAGACCCAAATACATCATGTTTAGACATTAAAAATTTGAAAATACACAATACTGTATTTTTTAAAAGTAGATTCAGGGAATACACGTGCAGGTTTGTTACGTGGACATGTTGCATAAAGGTGAAATCTGGGATTTCAGTGTACCTATTATCTAAATAGTGACCATTGTATTCAATAGAAAATTTTTTTCAACTTCACATCCTTCCTGCCTCCTACCTTTTGAGTACTCAGTGTCTATCATTTCCCTTGGTATGTCTATGTGTACTCATTGTTTAGCTCTTACTAATTGATGATAACATGTGATATTTGATTTTCTGTTTCTGTGTTATTTCACTTAGGATAATGGCTTCCAGCTCTATTCATCTTGCTGCAAAAGACATGACTTCATCCTTTTTTATGACTGTGTAGTATTATATGATGTGTATATAACAGCTTTTCTTTATGTAATCATACACAGATGGACACTTAGGTTGATTCTATAACTTTGCTATTGGGAATAGTGCTACAATAGACATATGAGTGCAGATTGTTCATTTTTTTCATATAATAACTTGTTTTCCTTTGGGAAGATACCCAGTAGTGGAATTGCTGGTTGAATAGTAGTTCTATTTTTAGTTATTTGAGAAATCGCCATACTGTTTTCTGTAAAGGTTATACTAATTTACATTCCCACCAACAGTGTGAAAGCATTCCCTTTTCTCCTTATCTTCACAACATCCGTTGTTTTTTTTTAACGTTTTAATAGTAGTCATACTGACTGATGTATGAGTTGGTGTCTCATTTTGGTTTTAATTTTCATTTCAATGATGATTTGATGCTGAGCATTTTTTCATATGTTTGTTGTCTGTTTCCTCCAAACATAAAATATGAAAGAATTACTAGAATTTCTTTCTAGAAAGAATTGTAGTCCATATTATAGCAACATAATTTTTACATTATAATCAATTCATTACCAGTATTTTGCTTTATGTGAGAAAACAGGCACTTTCCCACCAAATAATAACAAAACTTGTATCTGCTATCAGTACAATTATTGAAAAATTTTGATCATTCCTATTAATTTGTTTTGACAGCAGAGCAATTAAAAGCTTATAAAAATCTAAATGGTGGATGCAACCTATATTTTCAGATAATTGTTTATCTATTAAATTCAAGAGAAACAGGTGAACAATTCACCAATTATACCTGCTGAAGCAATAATTATATCATTAATTTTTGCCTGTTAATTCAGACTTCTAAAAATTCAATTTTCGTGTTTTATTTTTTATCCGAAATTATTATTTATTTTGAAATAATATGATAGCTAACATTGATTACGTATTGCTCTGTTGGGGTTTGGCGAAGCACTTTATATCAGTAATTTCATAAGTAGATATTATCATTATCTATCATTGACACATTTTTAGTGAGTTTAAAAAAAAGTCTTGTTCATAGAGTTTTCTAGTTAGATTTTGAACATCCCAAAATCAAAATCCTGCCTTAATAATTCTGTTTTCCTATCCCCACTAGATTAAAAGTAAATTATTTCTTTCACATGATAGATTTAAAGCCCAAATTTTATTAAATGTTACTGAAACTGATCAGAATAAATTTAACATTGTCTTTTACTTGAAGTGTGAGTCATTTACAATTTTTTATATTTACCTCAGTTCAGATTCTTACCATAGATGAATGAGGTACTGTTTTTGATATAAAATATTAAAGGAATAACGTGAAATGCCATCTTAAAAAAGAACTGCTGTCCTCATCTAGGTAATACAGAAATTTGAAATTATCATGAGTTTAAAGAGCGGCAAAATACTTTCTAAAGTTGTCCATCCACACTAAAGCTGTGAAGGAATTGTCAAAAACCTATGATACTTAATTTGAATTGCTCATGTTGAGTGTCCACCATAGTGATGTGAATGTTCCTTCAGTATTCCTTCCTCTAATCATTGTCTGTGAAAGCAGTTTCAACTTCTATCTAGAACAGAAAGTACAAGTGATCGATATGGCGTACCGAAACCTGAAGAGCTTAGCCAGAAAACTAAAGTCTTTCATTTTATTTTTGATAGTAGCCCTGTTTACTTCAGAAACAATATTTTAGGCCTGTTGTTTTAATAATATTGACAACAATAATCTCAAGACTAACTCTAATCTTTGCCATAGGCTAGTGAGATGTTACAGTAAGATGATGATCTGATTTTATCCTCAAGTCTTCTAGCCACTTTTGTTATCCATGATCAGTCCAAACCCTTTAATTACAGAATATTAAGGCAGTTTCAATCTGTAATAAAAAGAAAGCTTTTATACACAAGCTGAATTCTGATGGTGCTTGTTTACTGCATTTGGTAGGCAAGACCATCACTTATTTTTAACTCCAAAATCATTCTTCTCTCCAGAGCCCTCTTTCAATTAAGCGTAGATGTACTTGCCTCCTTCTTTCTATTTAATTTTTCTTTGTCAGCATTAACACATTCAATATCTTAATTATTGAAATCCAACATTGGTTTTAGAGACACATCTTCCATAGTGGACCAAAGATCTCTTCCACAGGTTTTCCTGTTCAGTGTCAATTTAGGAATAGTCTAATTTTTGTATGCTTTGAATTCAATCTAAGTCATGAGATGACGTGCTGAATAAATCCTGGTACATTGAGGCATGTAATGTGATGATACAAAGATATGACATGGTATGATATGATTGATATGATATAATTAATGAAATATATGAAATAATATGATATAGTGTGGCTGTTAGTATCTGGCCATGTAAAAGAATCAACACAGATAACTGTTCTAAACATCTCAAGATCTCTGGTTTCCACATGTCCTAACAATAAAAATTCAATATTTTAGATTTTCTTCTATAGTGGTAATATTGTAACAGCTGCAGCCCTTCTAATTCTTCCCAGGTTGGATGATGTTCCTGATATAAATACTTTTCATTTTTCCTCCTCTTAGTTTGTCTAAATAATTGAAACCAATTTAAAAACTCTATGTTTGTTCTATAATCATATACAATTTATCAGAACAGCTTATTGAAATTTCTTTCTGGAATATTTGCTAGTGGGCCTAATAGTAATTTTAATAATGCCTTATGAAGATATTCTCTACACATAACATATATGATAAATGGCTGGCACACTGTCAAACTTAACTACTTTAACAAGAGAAATAAAGCACTGTTGTGTGCTTTTAATGTGAAAATTGGCATCTCGAAATAGATTAGCAATCACAGATGCAATATCCTCACATAATATGATAATTAAAACTGATTCAATATGGTTACAACAGTCATAGATGAAAGAAATATATTAAGACCATTAGTTAGTTTGTGTCACCAGGGATTCAATTGACCTAGTTGGTCCAAATAGCAAATTATTATTTTCAAGTTTTGTATCATAAAGGGAAAAATTTCTGACTTCAACTTCCTATGTTCCTTGAGATAATGTGTTAGTCAGTTTTCACACTGCTGATAAAGACATTCCGGAGACCAGGTAATTTTAAAAAAGAATTTTAATGGACTCACAGTTCCACGTGACTGGGGAGGCCTCACAATTATGGTGGAAGACAAAAGGCAGTCTTACATGGCATCAGGCAAGAGAGAATCAAGAGTCAAGCAAAAGGGGAAGCCCCTTATAAAACCCTCGGATCTTATGAGGTTTATTCACTACCAAGAGAACAATATGGGGGAAGCTGCCCCCATTATTCAGTATCTCCCCACCAGGTCCCTCCCACAACACGTGGAAATTGTGGGAGCCACAATTCAAGAGGAGATTTGGGTGGGGACACAGCCAAACCGTATCAGATAACATTAAATGTTTTTGGTCAGTTATTTTTTTTTTTTCTATTATGTCAGTAATGGTATTTCTTTTTATATACATATAGAATATTTTTGCCTGTAATCCCAGTACTTTGGGAGGCCGAGGCAGGCGGATCACGAGGTCAGGAGATCCAGACCATCCTGGCTAACACGGTGAAACACCGTCTCTACTAAAAAATACAAAAAATTAGCCGGGTGTGGTGGTGGGTGCCTGTAGTCCCAGCTACTTGGGAGGCTGAGGCAGGAGAATGACGTGAACCCGGGAGGCAGAGCTTGCAGTGAGCTGACGTCACACCACTGCACTCCAGCCTGGGTGACCGAGTGAGAATCTGAAAAAAAAAAAAAAAAAAAAGGATATTATTACTATATTTTACATATAACATACATAATTTTTAAAACTTAGAAAAAATTTCAGATTTACTGAATTATTAAAAATAGTGTTCCCATATACTCTATGCCCTGTTTCTCCAGTATTAATGCCTTAAGTTAGTGTGGTACATTTGCCACAATTAATGAACCTATACTGATACATTATCGTTAACTAAAGATCACACATTAGTTAATCCTATATCCTCAGTATTCCCTCAGGTTCTTTTTGTCTTCCAAAATCCCATACAGGTTACCAAATTACGTTTAATATTCATGTACGCTTTAGCTACTCTATATTTGTTTCCTAGGGCTGCTAAAACAAATAACTATCTGTTGGGTGGCTTAAAACAACAGAAATGTATTCTGTCACTTCCAAAGCCTACAAGTCCAAAAACAAGGTGTCAGCAGTACCACACTCTCTCTGAAGTTTCTAGGGAAAAATCTGTTCCATTTCTTTCTCTTATTTTTAGGTTTTGCCTGCATTTGTTAGTGTTTCGTCAACTTGGTGTTTAATGTACCTCAGTGTACATTAAATATTTTTGGTCAGTCTATTTTCTAATATATTCATATTGGCATTTCATTTTATATTTAAAATATATATAAATGGATGCAGCCCTCTAATCTCTGCCTCCACTGTAACCTGACATTCTCTCATTTGTCTATTTCTCTTCTCTTCTTGCTATAAGGATACCTATCAGATTATATTTTTCTCTAGTGTACTAAGTTGGAAACTTAGGTTATTTTATAACCTTCCTCTTTTCTGATACGTGATTTGAATGTTATAAATTTCCCTGTAATGACTGTGTTCTCACATCCTACAAATTTTGATGACTTGTATTTTTATTACCATTTACTTCAAAACGCTTTTTACTTTCTTTTTACCTCTGTGCTATTTAGAAATATGTTGTGTAATCTCCAAATATTTGGTTACTCTCTAGCTATCTGTCTGTTATTAATTTCTAGTTTAATTTTATTGTGGTCTGTATAATATCTATTCTTATATACTCTGTATAGTATCTATTCTTTTAAATTTGATAAGATATGTATTAGGGCCCGAATATGGCTTTAATAAATATTCCATGAGAGCTTTAGGTGGGTATGTTTTTTGTTATGTTGGATGTGGTAGTGGCTAGATGTTAATTAGATTTATTTTTAAAGAATACTGTACAGATCAGCTATATTCTACTAATTTTAGCTTAATGGATTTATCAGTTACTGAAAGAAAAATGTTAAAGTTCCAACTATAACAGATTTGTCTCTGTCATCTACGAGTTTTATCAGTTTTTGCCTCATTTTCTTTGATACTTTATGATTAGTTATATACACATATAGAATTATTACATCTTCCTGGATAATTGATCCCTTTATCATCATATAATACCTGTCTTTGTTCCCAGTAATCTTTACTGACCTCAGATTTCCTTTTCTAAAATTAATACTGGTTTTTAAAACAGTGGTGGCTTCATACAACTTTCTTCATCTTTTACTTTTAACTTTTATGAGTATTAACATTTAAAGTTGGCTTTTATAAGCAAATTTGGCTGGATCATTTCCCTCCTCTTATTCACAATATATCATTTAATTGGCATATTTAGACTATTTACATTTAAAGTGATTGTTAATATAGTTTTATTAATATCTATAATATCTCTGCTATTGATTTTGATTTTGTTTCTTCTCCCTTTTTTGTGCCTTCTCTACTTTTAATTGAGTATTTTGTATGACCCCATTCTATCTCCTTTAGCATAAATTATACTAAAGGATAATACCAGGGTATTGGCAATTCACATTTTAACCTAAATAAGTCTACCTCCAAATAACACTATACCTCTTCACAATCAGTACCTCATAGAGATAATTCCCAATTTCTCCCACCCTTCCCTTACACTGTTGCTATCAATCATTTCATTTACTCTTATGCTACCATCACACAATGCATTGATACTATTATTGTATTACCAGTTATCTTTAGATTTTATTAAAATAGTTGAAATAAAATGTTTTATTTTACTTTTATTTTTTCTCTCCTAAACGCTTTCTTTCTTTACAGAGATTCAAGTTTCTGACTTATGTCATTTTCCTTATGCTGAAAAAATATTTTAATATGTCTTGCAGGACTGAAAAGATGTAAAAATGGGAATAATGATTTAAAAACATTTTACATATTGAAGCTGAATTTGGAATTCAGTAATTTAATTCTTAAGCAAATAATTTGCAGAATCTCCCTGCTTCTTTAAAAGTTTTATATTTCTCCAGTTTATCTCACTGTTTCTTTTTCTTGGTCTATGTGTTTCTTACATGACTTTGTACATATTTCTAAATATCTCCATCTATATATGTTGTTGTTTGTTTTGTTCTGTTTTTGGAGTCATGGTCTCATTCTCTTTCCCAGGCTAGAGTACAGTGGCATGAACATGGCTCACTGCCAACTTGGCCTCCAAGGCTCAATGATTCTCCTGTGTTAGTCTCCAAAATAGCTGGGACCACAATTGTAACCCACCATGCCTGGCTAATTTTTAAAAAATTATTTGCAGATATGAGGTCTCCCTATATTGCTCAGGCTGGTCTCGAACTCCTGGGCTCAAGCAATCCTCCCACCTTGGTCTCCCCATAGTATTGGTATTAAAGGTACGAGCCATCACACCTGGCCTTATATATCTGTTTTTATTGAAGAAAGAAAGACTGCATTGGTTACTTTATTTATTGGCACAATTTTTCTCTGTTATTAGGTAGGTATTTGCTGCCCCCAAACTATTCTAGATGAATTAGAATATCTAACTGGGGCTCTATCAAAGGGTCATGGATCAGTGGCATGGCGGCTCATGAATTTTCATTTTTTAAAATTTATTTTCATTATGTATTGAAAAATTACAGTTGTATATATTTATGGGGGTACAAATTAATGTTATAATTTTTAAACATAATAAAGAATGATTAAATCAAGCTAATTAACATATCTATCACCTCAAATATTTAACATTTTTTTGTGATGAGAACATCTGAAATTTACTCATAAATCTTCAAAAATTGAGAGTTTGGCATTTACACTGAATCTCTTCAAATGCTAGAATGAGGAGATAATTATTCTAGTGATGCCAGTACCATACCAACAATATTATTTTTTGAAGGTAGTTAGTTGCATTTATTTTTAAAAATCTCCCTGATATTTTTCTAAGTAATAAACGGCATTGTAGTAAACTTCTGTCGACAGACTTCCAACTAATGGAACTGTTTTTATAGCATTTTCACATTCCAGACTCATACTGTCAGTCATCTCTTTTAGGTTTCTATTCCTTCAGTTATTCTCTCTCCTACTAGTATTCAGGACTTCAAAAACTATGGTTTGAATAATCTGTTAGCAAGCTTAATCTCTTTTTCAGCTTTTGGAAATGTGCTTATCATTCTTATCTCACCTCTGCCTCCATACCTCCCCAAACGTCCCATTCCTATTTCCACGTCACTTCATTCTCTCTGCTTTCAGGGATTTTTCCACACTTTTATACGTTTTCTGTCGTATTTTGCACAGAGTTAAGTTGAATAGAAGCAAAAGGACTTTGTGTTCTTTTTCTCAGAATGCTTTTGTGACTCATAACAGAAATTCAAATGATGTTATTTGAACACTTTTTGTTTTATAATTAAGTCACGTTATATAGTTACAGCGAAAATTATCTGGTCCGAAGTTGGATAAGAAAGAAAATAATGACACTTGCTGGAACCTTGACTCTGTGATACACTATATTTTCTGTCTTCAAAAATATTAACGTAGAATCACATCTTCTATCTCCTGTTATGTTATTGTTGTTTGTGCACATTTAGTTTCCTCCACTTGTGGCTGCAAACCTTAAAGATAAACGATAGCAATGTGCACACATATATTACCTTTCTTCTTAGGTTGCAAGTTCTTGAGGTATTAGAACACACACTCTCCATATTTGCAAACTACACAGTGCCCATTAAAAAAATTTAATATTGATAACATTTCAAAGGGGTATGAACAGAATTGAAGCACTAAAAGCAGCCTGTTAAAATCTATACTGATGTGGTCTGATCACATTAAGTTCGTAACTCAAGCTCCTCTAAATAGCGATATTTTCTGCAGTATACACAGAAAGAAGTAATTCTAAATCACAACGTTCTTATCCTTCTAATATCAGATTTTCTTCAACGATTTTGCTTTTCCCTCAATAACTCCTGCCCCTCTGTTTTTCCACCTCTGGTGCAGAGAGCAAGATGATTCCATTGGATTAACTTCATATAGACCAACATGCCTGATAATAGATGTAATATTCGTGATCCCTCTTTGGCTCCAAATTTACTGCTGCTATCTTTAGATATTTATCCTTATAGACAAAATTATAGAAGTTGTGATTTGCTTTCAGACATCATCTAAATGTATCTGATGTGCCCAATAGACACCTTTTTGACCTCCTCCTGCTCTGGTCCTAGAACACAAAGCCTGGGACTTGCTGGTCCATTTCTCCCAACTCGGTAACACTGTAATGTTTTCAGTGACTCTTTTACTTCTAAAAACCCATCAGAGAAACTGGGGCTCACTTGTTTTTAGCTTGCTTATTTCACTATGTCTAAGGGAACAAGGTTGAATACCACCATAAGCTAAATTATTATGTCCAGATCTGGAAAATAAAAAGTTAAAGTAGTCTCTTCTTTATTTACTCAAAAAAAGAAAAAAAAAAGTAGCTTGCTTTGAACATTTTGTTTAAATGAAGGAGGAATATAAACATCATTTGGTGTGATTATACGTCTCCATTTCGCAAAATAATCAGAAACAACTTTCATTAAGAGATGTTTCATGTTCCTATACTCATCAACCAAAATGAATAAATCAGAAATAATTTAAAATGTCTTTGAATACACATGCAAGCCTTGAAGAACTGAGTTACACACACACACACACACACACAGACTCATACACATACACATATTTTCTAATATGGCTCAAGGGCAGAAAATTTAGTCACAACACTAAAGAGCTAACAGTGAAAGAGCTAAAAAGATTCAACACTCTGGCATGCACAGAAAAGGCTTAGATTTCTCTTTTCCTATGTTCTTTATTATATAGTAGCTTCTATTTCTTAGAACTAATGGCCTATATAACTGGAATAATTGTAAAAACTTTGGTCTTCCTTATAGATGAAGTTTTTCCCAGTGTGGACCTCTTGTCTTGATAAAAAGAGACCTCTGGATCATATATTCCCTTCCCCAGCCCAGTTCTCCAGAAGGAGGTCATTAGGGGTTAAGGCCAAATAACTGTATTCATTAGTGGTCTTTCAGCAACACATTGCTCTCAGGAATATGTGGTAAAGGTAGTTTTCTATTGCCCTGTAATAAATTACTACAAATTTAGCAGCTGAAAATAGCATGTATTTATAATCTGAAAGTTTCCATGAATAATGAGCCTGTTCAGAAGTTATCTGGGTTTTCTGCTCAGGGTCTCACGGGATGCAGTAAAAGAATTGACTGGGTTGCTTTTTCATATCAAGGCTCGACTGAGGAAGAATCCACTTCCATGCTTATTCAAGTTTGTTTCAGAATTCCTTTCCTTTTAGCTATATGACTGAGGCCTCCAGCATTTTCCTGACTGGCTAAAGACTACACTCAGATCCTAGGGGCTACCATAGTTTCTAGAGGCTTCCAGCAGTTCCTTGTCATGAAGGACTTCTTAACATGGCATTTACTTCATTAAACCAGCAGGGATAATCTCTCTCTTCAGCCTGCTTAGATGAAGTCAAATAACATCATGCAATCAATCAAGTGATATCTAGTAACCTTTGCTTTGTAATGTAACTCTATCATGTGACTGCCATTCCGTCACCTTTGCCATGTTAGACTGGATAGAAACAAGTCATAGGCCCCACCTGTCTGCAAGGGGAGGAATTATACAGGGTTTGAATATGAAAACACTTAAGTGTTTGTCTGCCACCTCCTGATTGGGTTGGTATCATCAATACTGCATCCTGATTGTCTCTCTTTCCATCAGAAGTTTTCCTATCATTTGCTGTACATCATCAATTTGAGGCCAATGTATACATAACACATTATAATTTATGAGAGGGAGCTGTCGAAAAGCAGGATAAATAATTGACAAAATCACACACGGAGGGCAAAATTTCAAAATTGGGGCAAAATGATGTGGTTGGACTGAGATATTGGCAGGACGCTTACAGTTAAGACATATCTGCATATCTAGTGCATTTTTTACACTGTCGGTAATCTATTTGGAAGGGAATTGGATTAGTTTTAAGGACCAGGGCAGCCTCAATTCAAGGATGCACAGTTTATGTGTACAAGTATTTGAACTGATGGATGATATATTGTTTACTAATCAAGCTACCTGTTTTTTATTCTTTTACATAATGACAGCTGAGACACTGAATGGCACCAAGTCTTCAATATTCTCATATATATTTATGATTTGGAATATAAATCCAAACATAATATATTTAGGAAAATAATATTTTTAAGAAATAAACAGATAAAATTAATGTGAAAAATACTATGTATACTTTCTGTATTGAGAAGATCAGGAAAAAATGGAATTATCAGAAAGCTAAGCATCAAGGAAAAAGTTAGAAGACCTGTTTTTGGAACACTTTATCTCAAAGAATTAGATTTGCCAAGAGGCAAAAGGAAAGCCACAGTTAGCAAATTAGAAAAAAAAAAAAAGTCTTCAGAATTTTGTAGTGAACAAAAAGAAAAGCTCAGACTTTGAAAAGAGGACATCAGAAACTCAGGAAGATATAGGATCAACTTAAAAACAAATTTTGATCTTGTGGTCAAGACAAAACTTCTAGGCTAGAAAGAGAAAAGAGGATCCAACAATTCTTTTAACCTACATGTGGTAGAAGAAGAAAGAGACCAACTTGAGAGAGAGGTAAAATTTTTTAAATATAGATAAACTTTCATAAAGAAGGCAGATATACAGTATGTAGAACTGAAATGTAACAGAAAGTTTCTGCTACATAAAAATACAGTGGGCATATGCATGTTGATGCTGCTTTCAGTAAGAGAAAGTTTCTTCATGGCCTTGGATATTCAGGTACACAAGTATAGAAGGAAGCACACATGGAATATGCTGCTTCCTACAGCTTTAGGATACACAACAACAGCATTCCCAATTCAGTAATTTGTTGTAGTGAGTACCAACTAGGAAATGTTGAAAATTAAATGTTAAGTTTCTTCAGATATGCTGGATGTAAAGGCTGAAGGAATTGAGAGCCAGAGACGACAGCGTTGCAAAAATAGAAGCAAATGGAAAAAAAAAAAAAAAAAAAAAAAACCCAAAAATTCCTACCAATATTTTTAACGGTAAAATTAGCCATGGGTGTCTATTATCAGAAATGCAATACTTTGGACATTGAAGAGTAGATAGTTAGAAATATGAGTTATCCTGTTAAAGAAAGAGAGAGACAGAGAAAGAGAAAGAAAGAGACAGAAAGAGAGAATTTCTGGGCAGAAAAAATACCTATTAAATCTTGGAAATAAAAGGAAGGTAAAAATGAAAGTAGATATGAAAAGGGAAATTAGGCAACTTTCATATTGAGGATCATACGATGAAAAATATTGCATACATTTAGGACCATACTGTTACGGGATCTCTGGGGTGTCGATTTTTCTGGCCAGAAATTTCTGTGGCTGTGGCCCCTTTGCCTGAATTCTAGTCCTGCATCCAGGAAAAATGAAGTATACAGACAAGTGAAGGGTGAAGAAGATGAAGAAGAGTTTTATTTAGTGTTAGAACAGCTTAGAGGAGACCCACAGTGGGTAGCTCCTCTCCACAGGCAGATCTTCCCTTGGAGTGTTCAGCTACACTCAGTAGAGAGTAGGCCCTCTACTCCTCTCAGCAGAGAGGAGGCCCTGCATCAATACTAGGGAAACTGACCTCAGCATCACATACTCTTACATTTTGTCAAAGGAAGGTAAGCTATACCAATGGTAAATTTCTCCCCTAGATATGAAAATGTTAGTGTTACATTTTAGATATTTAATGATAAATTACTTCAAATTGAGGGTCTTTCTTTCTTTCTTTCTTTCTTTCTTTCTTTCTTTCTTTCTTTCTTTCTTTCTTTCTTTCTTTCTTTCTTTCTTTCTTTC
>NW_012109141.1:2528441-2551972 GCF_000951045.1 Mandrillus leucophaeus
AGGGTCTTTCTTTCTTTCTTTCTTTCTTTCTTTCTTTCTTTCTTTCTTTCTTTCTTTCTTTCTTTCTTTCTTTCTTTCTTTCTTTCAAGAGAAGAGGTCTAAATGTGTGCCCAAGCTGGTCTTGAACTCGAGGCTCAGTCTCCTGAGTAGCTAGGATTACAGGGGTGCACCATCATACCAGGCTCTGAGTTTTTAAATTCAGAAGAAAGTTGGGTACACAAGAGAAGCTGAGTCTATTAAGATATTCTTCTTCTCCTTCCCTATCCCCTCTTATTTTCCTGGCCCCTCTCCTTGTCTCTCCTTCTCATTCTCCTCCTTTTTCCTTGTACATCCCATCTTTCCTAAGTGATATTCAATGTGTGTGATTGGCAGACACAATATAGGTCTAATAGCAACAAGTACTAAATTCTGACTTACATATTTTACTCAGAGAGGGGTATTTTGCTTATTTTTTAAATAACTGAAATAATGTTATTTGCTTCTTGGCTATTTTAATGTAATATTTGACACATTGACTAATGTGTCAATTAGTATATGACACACATGGGTATGTGTCATATCCCAACAGTCATCACCAAGATCGATG
The DNA here is from genome assembly GCF_000951045.1 of Mandrillus leucophaeus. Lineage (NCBI taxonomy): Eukaryota > Metazoa > Chordata > Mammalia > Primates > Cercopithecidae > Mandrillus > Mandrillus leucophaeus. The sequence continues at coordinate 2,529,028 of NW_012109141.1, forward strand.
TCATGGAGATTTTCCCTTCTGTTTTCTACCAGAAGTTGTATGGTTTTGCAAATCGTGCTTCAGTCTTTAATCCATTTTGAGTGAATAGTTGTGTATGGTGTAAGATAAGGATCCAAACTCATTTTATTTGTGTGAATATGTGGGTACCTAGTGTTCCCAACATCATTTATTTAAAAGACTATCTTTTTTATTGTGTATTTTTGACACCTTTGTGGAATATTATGACCTTTGACCTGGAAGCAACTGCTTCAAGTTGCCCGGCCTTTGCAGACCAAACCAGTATACATCTTACACGTATTGATTCATGTCTCGTGTCTCTCTATAATGTACAATCAAGCTGTACCTCGACCACCTTAGGCTCATGTCTCAGGATATGTCATGACGTGTCCTTAACCTTGTCATAATAATCTTTCTAAATTGATTGAGAGCTGTCTCGGATAATTTTAGTTCACAAGTCTTTTAATATGCTGTTGAGTTTAATTTGTGAGTATTTTGTTGAGAAGGTTTGCATGTGTTTATCAGGGATATTGGCCTGTAATTTTCTCTTCTTGTAATTTTCTTGTCTGGCTTTGGTATGAGGGTAATGCTGGCTTTGTACAATGAGTTTGGAAGTGCTCCTTTCTCCTCATAGATTAAGTGACTATGTTTCAAGTGATATTTCTTGATATTCACAATAGTACGTTTACACCAACATAGATATTGGTATTAATGTAAGTGAACCATGATTTTTACAATGAATTCAATAAGAGCACGTCTGAATAAATGTTTAATCCAAATCAGTGGTGATTTTTCTAGTAGTATTGTAGAAGACTATGAAAAGTAGCATACTGTGTTATTAAAATGTATTTACATATTTAAATAAGTGGAAGTATAATAGTGAGAACTGATATTATGGTCCCTGTGGGAAGAGAATTGCCAGATTTGCAAAACCAAAATAAAAAATAGGTGTTAGGCCTAATTGACAATTTAAATATTGTCATGTTTGAAAGATTAATTGTTGGTCGTCAGATGCTTAGGAGTTTAGCTGAGGAAGCTGTTTTTTTATATCCTTAATAAGCAGTTAATGGTCCACAACAGAAGATGGAAAATCTCCCATCAGTCTAACTGTATGGGGTTTTCCCTTATTGCTCTACTATGTAATTTTTTAAAGTGTGTTAATTGAGTTTTCTACTTCTCTAGAGGGAATCTTAAGATACAAACACATACATAAACAAACAATCAAACAAACAAAAACTAGACTGAATCCGCCAGTGTTTCCTTTAGTCCCTAGTAGGTCTTATTATTTTGTGTTTGCATTAATTTTAGTGGTTTTTTACTCCCTAGTTAATTATTAAATATAACAAACAAATCTATATTCCCCATTTATGCCAACAACAGTAAAGTATTATCATGTAGGTATTATTTTTTTCTCTCAATACTTTGGGAAGAAAAGACATTCATGAACATATTTATGCCTATTGCATCTTCTAAACATCTTGACCTCTTTTCTTGTAAAATAACTCATTGAAATTAATCAAATTAATTATGTATTTTTCTCTTACTGTTTATATTTGATACAGATGGAATTGATACATTTGGTTAGAAACTGAGAAAAACATATTCCACAGGACCTAATTAGTTTTCTATATTGTACTCAGATTTACATGATAGAAAATTCAAAAAGAAAAATCAGTATACAAAGAAAGGTTTGAGACATTCAAATAAACAAGATCAATCTGAGAGAATAGAGATAATATTCCCTTATGAAACTGACATACCATTAGAAAGAGGTCCAAAGAGCTGGATAATAATCTTAAAAACGTATAATTTGTATTTGTTAATGAGATTTGATATGGCATGTCATCTTTGACATGGGCATAATTGGAGATCAGAGAATGTTGTCTTATGAGCTGAAATATAACAAAGAGGGAAAATAGTACGTTGTATCATATAGAAATCCACATCAGTGTGTTGTCAAATGTTAGTCAATACTAGTGCTTCTCATTTTATCTCCATTATCATATGTTTTATTTTGGGGTAGCGACATCTTGTGAGTGAGTGAGTATGTTTTATTAGAGGACAAGCAATCTTACGTCCTTGATTATTTACGTAAGTTGTTTATTAAGCATTGGCACTAAGAAATACCTTTAAGGATATGTGTCCACAAACAATTAGTCTTTTACTACCTTCATATGAGCACCCATAATGTGGCAGATATTTTGCTAGGAGATGAAGCAAAAGTAATGGTCATAACACACAAAGTGTCTGTTCTTGTCGGGCTTACATCTCATTGAAAGAAACAGATAATGAATAAACAAATAAATATATACTATTTATATAATTTTGGTAGACTTAATAATGCCCCTTCAAAGATATTTTTATCCTAATCCCTGGAAACTGTGACTATGCTACTTTACATGGTGATAGGGACTTCTCAGTTGTGATTAAATTAAGGATTTTGAGAAAGGAATCATATCGTTAATTATTTAATTAGGCCCAATATAATTACAGGAATCTCTATAAGAGGCAGGAACTAAGGTAGGATAGAGAGAAGCAGAAGGAAGCAGAGTCAGAGAGGGATGATACACCACTGGCTTTGACAATGGAGAAAGGAACCATGGCGCAAGGAACAGCAGCCTGTAGGAACAAAATGGCTCTAAGTAAGAAAATGATTCTCCCTTAGATTCTCCAAAAGAAACACAAGTTTGCTGATTTGGCTGTAGTCCTGTGAACCTAATTTGTGGGAGACTTCTGACTCCCAGAACCAAAAGAAAATAAATGTGTGTTAAAGCACCGCATTTGTGGTAATTTGTTACAATCAGATTTAAATGATAGTAAGAAAAAATTAGACATGGTACAGAAATATAAAACATAGCCATTTTAAATAATATGAGCAAGCAAGAAAGAACTTTCTGATAACATGTCATTAGTGTAGATGCATAAATGAAGAAGTGAAACACATAGCTACAACTATGTTCCGTGACAAGACAGTGCAACGTCCCTGAAGCCTGGTTGGTTGTATTCTAGGAATATGCACAGTACCATTGTGGCTAGAATATAGGAGCTTCGATGAAACAGAAAGGAGATACAGAAGAGAAGGGAGGGAAGCCAGAGCATTCAGGAACCCTTGGACCATACTAGGAACTTTGCTTTTTCTGTATGTATATGGGATTAGAAAATGCTGAGATGTTTTCAGAGAAGCCATGACATGTAACAAGATTTCCTTAGGTGCTCTGTGAAGAAGAAACTATAGGATCCAAGAAGCGTGCCTGGTGCCACTATCTGGACAGGAATTAGACAAACATGATTTTTATCCATATAAAAGCACTTTTATTTGTGTTTTTTAATATATTCTGATTTAACAAAGCCAGTGTAAATCCTTAATTAATAAAAACAACATTTAATTCAGTACATGTATTAGAGTACAAAATCCATTAACTTTTCATTCATTCATTCATTATCTACAAATGGATAAACAAAATCTGGTATAGACACAAAACAAAATATTATTCAGACTTAAAAAAGAAGAAAATTACACCATGTCTTAGTCCATGTGTCCTGCTATAACAAAAATACCATAGACTAGGTGCGTTATAAACAACAGCAATTCATTTCACACAGTTCTGGAGACAGAGAAATTCAAGATCAAGGTGCCAGCAGATTCGCTATCGCTTCCTGGTTCACACATGACCATCTTCTCACTGAGTTCTCACATAGCAGAAGAAACAAGGGAGTTCTCTGGGGTCTTTAAAATAAGAACGTTAATTCGATTCTTGAGGATTCCACCTTTTAATCACTTTCTAATACCATCACTTTGGGAAGATGATTTTCAACATACGAATTTTAGGGGGACATAAACTTTCAGCCTATAGCAGGCAATGTAAAACAACATGGATAAAACTTGAAGAAATTATGCTAAGTGAAAAATGTCAGGTATTGTAGCACAAATACTGCATGATTTTACTCTTGTGAAATATTTAAAATAATCAAACTCATAGAAGCAGAGAATGGAATGGTGCTTACCAGAGGTCAGGCGGGAGAGTTCTCATCCAGTGGATATAATGTTTCATTTACACAAGATAAATAAGTTCTAAAAATCTGCTGGATATCATCGTGTCTCTAGTTAAAAGCACTGTATTATGCATTTTAAAATTTTGTCAAGAGGGTGGATCTCATGTTAAATCTTCTTGACAATTTTTTTAAAGTAAAACTCTGTTGGCATATTTTATAGTGTTGTGTTCGAAAACATATTTCCGACATAGAACAGAAACTTCATCAACATATTAGCTTTAATGAAAGACTTGATACATAAAAAAATCAACAATTAAATCTAACATAAAACATCTACTCCTCAAGTACAATAATCATATTTATGTGTACTGAAATATTTTCTGTTTTTAGAAAAGAATTCAAAAGACACAAAAAGCTATTATTAAAATATTTACTTTATTAAAATATTAGGATGACATATTATTCTCAAAATTACATTTTATTTTTCCTCCATTGATTTATTTTTAAAATAGTCCTGTAATCTGAGATGAATCTATGATAAAAATATTTTGCCATATCCTACATATACCTCTTTAAAATTTCTTTTGAAATGACCACACACACACACACACACACACACACACATATACACACACACATACAGTAAGAGTTATAGTAGTAGTATCAGCAATATCCTTAATTTACATGGAATGATGGAAGGAGCTTTGGGAAATATTTACAAGATTAGTGCTGTCAAGTATATATTTGAGACATCAAGCTGAAGTAGTTTGGAGTAGTCCTGGCGGGGGTAAAGGGAAGACAACAATTGGAAGAGACCCATGCATTTTTGCAAAAGGAAAACTTGCCATAAACATCAAGATTGACTAACAGGTTTATAAATGAAGGAGATTTGTACTACAGTTGGAGAGGCATAAACCTTTAACATGGCCTGGCGGAAGTGGTGTTTAGCAAGCTTCTAACACCATCTCAATTTCTTCCCCTCCCTTCCTTATTGTACTCATGGAAAAGAATTCCCTGATTTCAGGTTATACTTAAAGTGTGAGAATTTATACTCTGAAACCTGATGGGCAGAGTGTTTACATAAATTATTTGAAATTCTTCTGTATAGGAAATTTGGTTATCCTCCTCCATTTATTTGCATAGTCAATCATGCATTTATATCAGTATAAACCCTTGGAAACTTATTGTATATTTTGGTCAAGGCTTCTGTAACCAGTACCTAAAAATGTGAAAGTGGCTTTGAACTGGGTAATTTAGGTAAAGGCTTGGGAATACTGAGGGTGGGATCACTGCCCCAGTGGTTCTAAAAGGAGAACACTGAACCAAGGATTGTTCTCAAGACTTGAAATCTAATGAAACTTGCTTTGCTAAGTCTTGAACTTGCTTAGAACCTATCACCTTTTTCTTGCCTCTGATTTATCTCTTTTAGGATAAGAATGTCTATCCTATGTCTGTTCCACAGTTGTATTTTAAAAGCATACTACTTTTTTGATGTCACACGTTCACAGCTGCAGAGGAATTTTGTCTCAGAATGAACAGTACCTTGAGTATCACACACATCTGATTTAGATGATATTTAAATTTTGGAATTTTGGCTTGAGAGTTGATGCTGATATGAGTTGAGTCTTTGGGGCTGTTGGGATGGAATGAATGTATTTTTCATATAAGAATATGAATTTTGGGGGCCAGGACTACAGTTCACTATGGACTGAACTGTGTCCCTCCAAATTTCATATGCTGAAGCTATACCTCCCAAGATTAGTGTTGGTTGTATTTGAAAATAGGGCCTTTAGGAAATAATTACGGTTAAATGAGGTCATAAATATGGAGAATTAATCTGATAGGATTTGTGGCCTTATATTAGGACTATATGTGGATTTATATAGGTTGGTGTAAAAGTAATTGCAGTTTTTGCCATTAAAGGTAATGAGAAAATCCTCAATAACTTTTGCAACAACCAACCTAATAAGCAAAAGTTCTCTCTCACTCTCTCTCTGCCATGTGAGTACACAGGGAGAAGTCATCTGTCTGCAATCTGGGTACAGACCAATCTCCAGTAACCAGACTTTGCTGGGCCTTCATTTTGGACTTTCCAGACTCCAAACTGTGAGAAAATGAATCTTTATTGTTCAAGCCATTCAGTCTATTTTGTTATGGCAGCCCTAGCCAACTAATACAGGTTTATAACCCAACACAACATAATGTATTTTATGCTCAAATTATTCTAGCTTTGGCCATTGGGAGCTCTTTCAGGTGACTTCAGTATCCTTTTTAAATAGTCTCATTACTGTGTGAGGTAGGGATGTATGCGGTTTGTGTGTGTGTGTGTGTGTGTGTGTGTGTATCTGTGTGTGTGTGTCTGTGTGTCTGTGTGACGACCACATGCTAAATATAACCTTACTTTCTGGCATTATAACATACTTCAGGCTCATAGTACATATTTTATGTTCTGCCAAGTCTTAGAATAATTCAGTGATTTCTGCGAGAAGATTTGGTACTTTGTATTGAATATTAGTATTAGAAATAAGCATTTCCTTAATAATATGTTCTATGTTCCTATGCTAGTTTAATTCTAGGCCCTATCAGCTGATAGATTAAAAAAAATGTACTTATAGCCTCTGTACACTCACCTGAACATGAGTTCATAGTGATGTCACCAATTGTAATTAATTACCATGTGTATCATTCTAGCTTCTTCCCCTTATATGCAACTTCCCCTTTCAACTGTGAAAAAAAATGGTTCTTACCATTCACCATCCATTATTTAATTGTTAAATTCAAGTACACACATACGGTGGTAAAATGGTGGTAAAAGAATTGATAATCTATACATCCATGGGGAACAACTTTATTAACTACAATATAGTATTTATATCCAGTTTATTTTGTCTTGAGTCTTACACACTCCTTTCATATCAAAATCAGAATTGTATACCACAACCAAGTGGGGTTTATTCCAAGTATACAAGAATAGGATAGACAATTTTAAAGATGTTTACATGTTCTTGTTTAAACTGAAAATCTCTCATATAATTTTAATTTTTATGATGTTGAGAATATTTACTATGTTTTTCAACCATTTGTACATAGGGTGTGTGCGTGTGTGTGTGTGTGTGTGTTTAAAATAAAAATTGCTAGTCAATGGAAAGGAGATAATATTTGAAGTATATATTATTGATAAAGGACATGCAACCAAACTAAACACAACAGGTCAGTAAGAAAAAGACAAATAATCCAATAAAAAAAGATGTTCTTGATATAATTTATTTCTCCACTATTCAGATTTATTTACCACATATACAAAATATCACCTCATGCCTGGTGCTGTGGCTAAATATTGCCTGTAATCCCAACACTTCGTGGGGTGAAGGTGAGACAATTGCTTGAGCCCAGCAGTAAAGACCGGCCTGGGCAATGTAGCAAGATCTTGTCTCTACAAAAAAACAAAAACAAAAACAAAAAAACACTTAAAAAAAAAAACTAGCCAGTGTGGTGATGTGTGCCTGTGGTCCCAGCTCCTTGAGAAGCAGAGACAGCAGTGAGCTATGATCATGCCACTGCTCTCCAGCCTGGGCAACAGAGTTAGAACCCATCACTAAAAAAATAAATAAATAAAAATAAGCAAATAAATAATCTCCTAAATCTATTCACTTATCTTATTCTGCACTTTTATTATCTAATACAAAATGTTGTCATCTTTTACATGAACACTATCAATTGCCTGTAAATTGTTTCCTTTCTTCCAAGCTGAATCCACAAATTTTTATCCTCTGCAGTGAGCTGAGTGATTTTTAAAGCACAAACATAATTCACATCTATGCTTTAAACTCATTAGTACCTTCCAATTGCACATAAGATAATATTCACAATTCATATTACAGTCTCCAAAGCTTAATATGTTGTTACCACTTCAACTTCTTACACCCTCTCCTACTCACATATATGCTTTATCAATTCTCGCCTTTGTATTGTTTCCCACATACACTGACTAGTATGCCTGACTTACATGATTTTCTCAGCCTGAAATTATTTTATTTTTGCATAGTGAGCTCTTCTTTGTCATTGAGATTTTAACTTGTGTCATTGACTAAGAAAACCCTTTTCTTATCATCTAATTTAACATAATCTATGTTAATTCAAATGTTTATAGCTATATGTAAGAGAACCTCTTATGCAAGTGGCCTACATCATAAGAATAATATGTAATTCACTTGATATGAAGTCCTGAGTTGGGACTAGCTCTAGTACAATTGCTAACGTGACTCTGTCATCAGAGACTCCATTTTTTCCATTTTATTACCAAATCATTTTTATGGCATCAGCCCAGGAAACATTACAGAGAAGGCACAATAACAGCTGGACAGGCAACTCGTGATGCCAGCTAATTGCAATCCTTGCTCGTAACACACATTTTTTGATAATCCCTTATTGTATTTCTCATTCTATTTCTCAGCCTAGGATTTATTACTATTTGATATTTTCTTATTTTTTTTTTTTTTTTTAGAAAAGGAATTATATAATGACAAAAGTTACAGATTCTGGAGTTTCCTTGCTTACCTTGAATGTCTGACTTGACTTTTTCCTGTTTAACCAATGTATCTAATCTCTGTGCCTTAGTTTTCATAGTAAAATAGGAATGGTTATATTGGGTATCCATAGTAAAACACTGTTGTAAGGATTGAGTGAATTAATATAGGTAAAACACTTAAAGTAGCACCTGCCATGTATTAAGAGCGGTGGCAGGGTCTACTATATATTATTACATATAATTTATTGCTTTTTCAGTCTCCCCCTCCACAGTTACACACACACACCAGAGAATAAGTTATAACAGAGCAAGTTTTATTTATGTGACTTTGTGCAGAAAATAGTTAACATAGCAGATCTGAGATTGCTATCCTTATGAAGTCTGCTTACAAAGTAGGCTGTTGTCTGGTATTTGGAAACTTGGATTTCAGAATGGTTCCCACAATTCCATAACTGGTAAGAATGATTCACTCAGTCTAGACTGTGCGAGCAATATGGTTTATGCTAACTACTTGCTTTCCTTCTGGGACTCTGAAATGTTGTATATGTTAGGCAGAGTGTGCTTTTGTGAGGAACATACAATAAAACTCCTGCATACTGAGTCTTTAATGAGCTTCCCTGGTAGACAGTATTTCTCATGTGTTGTCACAGCTATGCTGTAGAAATTGTATTCTGTGTGACTCCACTATTAGAGGCTGTACACCTTGTCTTTTCTAGACTTTTCATTATGCACCTATTCCCTTTGCTGGATTTTCTTTGTTTCTTTTTGCTGCAATAAATCATAGCCATGGTTCAACTGTATACTGAATATTGTGAGCCCTCCTAGCAAATCACTAAACCTGAGAGTGTTCCTGGGGGCCCTGACACAGACTTGTTTACCAAAATCTAAAACAGTGACTGATTCATAGTATTAGGTTGGTGCAAAAGTAATTGTGGTTTTGCATTACTTTCAATAGTAAAACCCACAATTACTTCTGCACCAACCTGATAGATTCTCAATGAAAGTCAAATACATAGATGAAATAATAAATGGATAGCTATCACTCTGTATGGTCACACACACCCATTTGGACAAACAACAGCATCAACCTTTAGCACAGAGAGCAGGTTGTTTCCACTGAAGAGACTGTGCTCTTTGATGGTTGTTTACTTACCACCATTTATCATAAATGACTCAAATATCAGAATGCTAGGCCATGAGGAAATTGGGGGGAAGGACAAATCATGATTCTACAAACAACTTACTATCTCTGCAAGCTGTTTTGGTCAATGTCTTAACCATCCGCTCAAAATTAGTGTGGAATATAATTGCTGGAGTGCTATAATAAAAAGCTACTTATAAAGATATGATAAGCATTATGGTGAAATCTGATCTTTAATTCTACCCCAGGTGACTAGCAAGGGGTAAGTGAGATAAGTGAGGTATGGAGTTAAGGAAAAGGGAAAAAACTCAGCAGTGATTCCGGAAGATGCAGCGGACTACGGTCCCTTGTTCCATGCGTGAGCTCAGCAGTTTCTCATTCTCTTTCCATTTAGAAAAAATTAAACTGTTAAATTAGTATGTTATTTATTTACTCTTTCGGCTGGATTTGAATACATTTAAGAGTAGCCTACACGATACTGTTGTTGATTTTTTCTTTCTATTTCTATTCTCTAACATAATGTTTGACAGACAGTAATTGCTCACCAGAGGGAAGTTTAGAATCATGGCTACCGGGGGTGTTCAATCTTCTGGTTTCCCTCGGCCATACTGAAAGAAGAATTGTCTCGGGCCACACATAAAAAATGCACTAACACTAACAATAGCTGATGAGCTAAAAAACATTGCAAAAACAATCCCATAATGTTCATGAATTTGTGTTGAGCCTCATTCAAAGGCTTCCTGGGCTGCATGCAGCCCAGGAGCTATGGGTTGGACAAGCTTGATGTCTACCATCTAGCAGGTGAATTCTCTTGGAATAGATTTCCCTTCTAGTCTTAGCACATTTAGGCAGTATTGGACAAGTAATTTGTACTGAGATTTTCTTTACTTACCTGTAAATTGTAATTACATTTAGTTAGCTGTGTCTGTGGGTTCTGCATCTGTGAACACAGAAGCTGACTGGGGGACTTGAGCATCTGTGGATTGTGGTAGTTGTGGAGGAGTGGGTAATCCTGGAACCCGTCCCCAACAGATACTGAGAGATGACTGTAATCATAGAACATTTGTAAGAGTTAAATTGAATACTATAACTTAGAAAATACAAGCACTTTAGAAAGGCTGGATATTATTATTATAATCTAAGAAAGTAGTAAGAAATTAGAGAGCAATGTTTTGTCAGATTACATAAGGACTTGAATGTTAGCATTTATTTATATGACAGCAATAAAATTTTCAGCAGAAACGTGGCATAGTTATTGTTCTGATTTTATCTATTTTTATAGCCAAATCTTATTACTGCAAAGAGTATCTAGAAAAAGTTTACCAAGTTCGTTGTGAACATTCAGTTGATAAGAAATTAGCATTAGTGATGATTAGAAGAGAGGATCCTGATCTTTTAAAAAATACATTACATGTTTTGAGACATAATTAGGTATGCCAGGAACATGCATAACTATTATATGTCAATTAAGAAAAATAAAATTTTTCAAAAGAGTGGAAATACAAAGAAAATTGTGGGTAGACCACTTAAAGAATTTATCTATATTTTGATTCCTCTTAATTTAGCCTTTCATTTTCAACTAAACAATATCTTGTTTATTAATTTATACTATATATTGCCTGGTATAAGTATTTCTTTATAAATTTAAAAATTGGAAAAATGTCTTCCATTATATTTCAAGATTTCTGATAATAACTATTTAGGAGTATACAATTTGTTTTTTAAATTTAGTTTTATTTTATTTTAGATTCAGAGGGTATATGTGAAGATTTGTTCCATAGGTATATTGTATAATGCTGATCGGCTTCCAATGAACTCATCACTCAAACAATGAACACAATATCCAATACATACATTTAAAAACCTTGCTTTCTTCCCAAATTCCCCCCTTTTGGAGTTCTAGTGTCTATAATTTCTATCTTTCTGTCCATGTGTAACCATTGTTTACTTTCCACCTAGAAGTAAAACATGTGGCATTTGAGTTTTTGTTTCTGAGCTATTTATCTCGTAATAATGGCCTCCGGATCCATCCATGTTGCTGCAAAACACATGATTTTATTCTTTTTGATGGCTGCTAGTATTCCATTGTGTATATATACCCCATTTTCTTTATCCAGTCAATACTTGATGAACACTTATGTTTGTTCCATGACCTTGCTATTGTAAATAGTGATGCAATAAACATATGAGTGCAGGTGGCTTTTTGATAAAACAATTTATTTTCCTTTGGGTAGATTTCCAGTAGCAGGATTGCTGGGTTGAGTAGCAGTTCTATTTTTAGTTCTTTGAGGAATCTCCATACTGTTTTCCATAGGAGTTGAAGTAATTTACATTCACACCAACAGTATATAAATACGTTTGTTTCTCTAAACAGCCCACAGCTTTTTAGATGGGTTTTTTTTTTTAATAAGTCTACATTTAACAAATAATTTTTGATAGAAAAAATCAATTGACAAATTAATGAATCATTGATTATTTTTAATCGTAGGAAATCAATAGATGACAACCAAATCCTAACAACCCTTCAGAAGTTAAATCTACATTACTGTGAAGAAAGTCTAATATCTTGGTTTTTAAAAGTTTTAATTTTTTTTTAATGGCAATAAGTTTTGAGGAAAAAAATGTGCTTAATGATTTCTTAAAGGTATTATTTTTAGGTCATTTGAATTTAATAGTTTATAGGTAATGAAGTTTCACTTTTTATTTCTGCATGTTCAACTGTTTGAGGAAAGAAGGCTGAAAGTCAAATATGGTAACATTTTCTTTCACTTAATTCAAAAGGCCTCCGAAAAGTAATAAGATTTATTCTGTAAATTACTTTATAATTGTTCTTTCACCACACTGCGATATTTGATAATGTCAGAATGATTTTGCTTTAGGGAATGTGATTTTAGCCCCTAAAGAAAATTAATTACTCTCCCTAAATAAACAGCATTTTATATATTTTATATGAACTTGGGGAATGTTTTTAAGGTTAATTAATCTGTCTCTGATGATTGCAGAAAAATTGTAGGAAAAATTACTTATGCATTCAGGTCAGTTTGCTTATGCTAATACGCTAACACACACAAAAAAATCACATTCATTCAATCATATTTGAAGAAAATTACTTCCATTTACTCTGAAATCTAAGATATAACTCTATTGTGTTATCCAGTTCCCAATGTGGTTTCTTTAAAACCTTGTACCAAAAATTGTGCTAATCAATTTACCAAATGCTTCATTTACTCTAAAAAATAATACATATATTGTTTGCTTACTTGATATTTCATCCCTTAATAATCTTTTGTATATTATGCTAAACTCACCAAGGCTTTGCAGAGAGATATATGGAGGTGTATATATATATTCATATACATATATAAAAATAGAGTCACAGATTAAAAATCCATAGGAAAAGGTCAAGAAGAATTACATCAATCTGTTCATTGTGCGTATCCTTTGGAAAGAGCAATGAGATGCAGGGGGAAGTAAGGAAAATCTACATGAGCTTTTAAAAATATATATTTTTTTCGGCCGGACACGGTGGCTCACGCCTGTAATCCCAGCACTTTTGGAGGCCGAGGCAGGCGGATCATGAGATCCGGAGATCGAGACCATCCTGGCGAACACGGCGAACCGCCCCCCACCCGCCCCGCCCCCACTAAAAATACATAAAAATTTAGCCAGGCCCAGGGGGGCGGATCACAAGGTCAGAAGATAGAGACCATCCTGGCTAAGACAGTGAAACCCCATCTCTACTAAAAATACAAAAATTAGCCGGTCGTGGCGGCGGGCGCCTGTAGTCCCAGCTACTCGGGAGGCTGAGGCATGAGAATGGCGTGAACCCGGGGAGCAGAGCTTGCAGTGAGCGGACATCGTGCCACTGCACTCCAGCCTGGGCGATAGAGCGAGACTCCATGTCTATATATATATATAAAATTTTTTCCATATTATTTATTTCTCATTACTTTTCACATTGTTCTAATTAATTTGAAGATTTGTACACATATTTTACATTTATTATTTGTATATGTTTTTAGAAGAATAAGAAAATCTCTTCCTCTGTCACTCCTGTAGTAAATGTTCATGACAGAGAGTGGGACGTCCGGCTTCAGAGCAGGAACCATCCTTGTGCCAGAGACGAAAAATAGAATTAAATATGGGTGATGTTAGAAAGGCAAGAAGGTTTTTCGTTCAGAAGTGTACCCAGTAACACACTATGGAAAAGGGAGGCAAGCACAAGACTGGGCCTAATCTCCATGGTCACTTTGGGCGGAAGCCAGGTCAGGCCATTGGATTCTCTTACACAGACGCCAATAAGAACAAAGGTATCACCTGGGCAGAAAGGATACACTGATGGAGTATTTGGAGAATCCCAAGAACTGCATCCCTGGAACAAAAATGATCTTTGCCGGCATTAAGAAGGCAGAAAGGGCAGACTTGATAGCTTATCCCAAAAAAAGCTACTAATGAGTAATAATTGGCCACTGCCTTATAAAACAGAAATGTCTCATGACTTTTGTATGTGTACCATACTTTAATAGATCTCATACGCCAGAATTCAGATCATGAATGACTGACAGAATATTTTTTGGGCACTCCTGATTTAAAACAAAGACGGGCTTGTGGTTAAATGAATATGTTCAGTTATTGAATTTTAATAGTAATTCCAATTCAGTAAATGCTATCACTGTTTACTCCTTCTAAAGATATGATTAGACTTCATTTGTAATGTCCAACTTTTCACAAAGATGATGACCGCCATCTTAAAACTTACTGGAAATTGGTTTATATTTAGATTTCTATAACTGGTCATGTGAATATATTTAAATACTGGGGAAATTCCTTCACTGTCTCAGAACCAAGCGAGATTCATCTGTGTTTTGTGTTCATTTGCCTCTTTAAAGGCAAGGGTTGAAGATAAATAAGGTAGCAAAGTCTACTTAATATTTTTGGCCTTAATTATGCCAATCTAATTAGAATTCCCTGTATTTAAAATGGTTCTTTTTACTTATTGAAAGGCATTTTAGTGTGGTTTATGTGTAATATCAAAGATTATTTAACACTTCTCACATTTTATAGATGATCTATAGGGTCACATGTGTTTAAAATAGTAGCAAGTTAAACTTCACTCTTGAATTCTTTACAATCTAAGTCAAACTAAGTTACAATTTAAGATTGTCTAAACAGCCATTCAGATACATGAAACTGCAGAACTGCTCCGTATGTGTGATTGTGAATAGTGTTTTTGACAACTTAAAACACTTTTTCCTGAAATATATATTCTTCCTGTGCATGCACATGCATCTGTAAATTTAAAATAAAAACAAATTCAGTATAATTTTTATTTGTAAAAATACTAGAAATCTTATGTGATGTTGTTCTGTAAGTACTAGACATTTTATATTAAGAAAGCATTGTAATACGGTGTTTAAATATTGATACATGGGAGGATATAAGATCAGTGTCTGTAGCTAATATGAGCATAAAGCTGTAGATCATGAGAGAATGAAGGATATTAGAAAACTGACACTGTTGATAAGCCAATTCTCTTTAAATGTAAGACAATCACAAAATAAAACTTTTCTTGAATTATTCGAATTGCATAATTTCTACTTACCGAAAATTATTAAAAATCGTCTGGAACAGTTAAGCATTTATGATAGCAGGAGGTTTATGAAAAAATAATTTTGAAGAGTCACTAGATCTTTCAGATAGAGTTAGCATGCTTTACTTATTAAAACTGAATAATATTGTCATAGAAATAAACACATTAATCAAAAAGAAGTATGTAGATGAATTTTATGATAAAGCTAGGATTCCAATCATTAAAGAAATAAAGATAAATTCTTCATTGAATTGTTTTGAAAAAAATAATATGACTCTATATTTCAAACTTATGCATTATTTTAAGTTAAATGTCACAAGGAAGAAAATTTTAATGTTAAAGAAAGAAATTAGAAAGTGACATCAGCAAGATGACTGACAAGAGATGTCTGGCACTCATTCTCCCACAAGAAAATACAAAAGCAATAAACAGATAGATTAGATTTGCCTGAAGTGTCGGGGGCAAATGTTGGAGTGAAGAGACACTTATGCAGGAGGGCACGGTGGAAGCACCTAACATCTGCAGCCCAATTTTTCCACCTTGATTGGATCTGCCTGGAGTCAGGAGGAACTTTCTGTTGTGGACAAAAGGTAAGCATAAGATCCCCAACATCCTCTATTGCCACTACCGATAACTATAGTCCTTACTACAGGAGAATCCCACTGTTTGCACAAGCACCGTGCCCGCATTGGAAAGATGCCAGGAATTCACACAGCTGCTTTGCTTTAGATTAGGAGCACAAGGTGTGCACTTCCACCCCCACTGACTCCCTGTGAGCCAAGCTGCTGCAGCACAGTACCATCTTGAGACCAGGGCCACCTCTAGAGTGCTCCCTGCTCTGGGGACCAGGCCATTGCACCTCTCCAGCACTGGGGCTCCATCTTCATTATATTAATACCTGCACTATGCAGGGGGCTGAATACCACAACCCCAGTAGCATGGAGCCTGGACCCAAGATTCACTGTGATCCTAGTCCTACAAAGTAGGGAAATCAGCCCCTGCCACCCTCACTTCCACCTAGCAGAACAATCTGCCAGTCCCATGCAGGGCGAACCCCTCTTGATCTGGTCAAACCACTGAGCACCCCCCTGTGTCTGGGAGCGAGCCCTGAGCCTCTGAGCAACTAACTCACTCCTGAGCCAGTGAGTGGCTGTATACCCATGCCCGGGGCCTGAGAAACAGCCCTGTAGGCCATTCCCAGCAGACACTCAACCATGCAGGCCAAGCAGCCATGCACCCATGCCCCAGGACTGCGAAAAAAATCCTGCAGCTGCCCCGATAGGCCTTCCCCCAAGCCCACTAAGCAGCTGTGTGCCCGTGTCTAGATCCCAAGAGACAACCCATAGGCCACCCCTGTGAGGCAGGCTTCCAGATCAATGGAGCAGTCTTGCACCCATGTTCCAAACTTGAGAAGCACTCCCACGGGCCACTCCTGGCAAACATGCCCAGAGGCTGGATGAGCAGCTATGCTTCCACCTCTTTAGCCTGAGAAACAGCCTCTTGGGCTACTCTCAGTAGACATACCCCTAGGCTGGCCAGGAAGCCTTGCACCACACATTCCAGGCCTGAGAAGCAGCCCCATGAGCCAATTCTGGCAGACCTGCCCCCAGGCAGGCCCAGCATTCTTTAGCTGTCACTGGGGGCCTGAGAAGAAACTCCCACCAGGAAATCCCCAGCCAGGAAGCAGTACAATCAAGCCTGGGGGTTGAAAAATTGCCCTGCAGTCTGCTCATGGCAGGCATGCCACCAGGATGACTGAACAACCACGTGCCCATGCTCCTGGTCATAGTACCAGCCCTGTGGCCCCAAGTTGTGGGGCCCCACATGCCTCCTTCCAGGGAAACAGCATGACAAGCCCACTCATGGAAAAGCCATATCACCACCACCACAGATTATCTCAGCTGAAGTCACTGAGACACGTGCAAACATCACTCGCAAGGATTATAGTTGAAAAACCTACATGGAAACTACACTAGTGCATCTACCTAGAAACAAAGCCAATGTACTCCACCCAACTGACACCCGAGATCCATTCACACAAGTAAGTCTTTCCCTGTGCAACCTACTCCATAAAATTAGACACCAGATGTGTAGAAATCAGTGTAGCAACACATCACACAAGGACACATAGCATCTCCAAAGAGATCCAATAATTCTCCATAACAAACCCCAATCATAAGGAAATATATGAAATACTAGAAAAATAATTCATAATAATAATCTTAAGGATACTCAGTGAGATACAACATAATACAAATATTTTTTATTTCAATGAAATCAGGAGAACAATTTATGTTGTTGCGTCCAACAACCAGTCAATGGATAAAGAAAAAGTTGTATATGTACACAAGGGAATGCTATTTAGCAATAAAAAAAGAATGAAATTCTGTCCTTTGCAACAATATGAATGGGAATGGAGGATATTATAAGTGAAATAAGCCAGGAACAGAAAGTTAAACACCACATGTTCTCAGTCATAGACAGAAGTTAAAAAAAGTTGATCTCAGAAGTAAACAGCAGAACAGAGATTACAAGAGGCCGGAAGGGTCATGGGAGGAAGGGAATAGGGAGAGATTTTTTAAAGGATACAAAATTACAGCTAGACAAAAGAAATAAGTTCTGGTGTTCTATAGCACAGTAGCATGGCTCTAGTTAACAAAAACATATTATATAATTTCAGATAGCTAGAAGGAGGATATTGAATATTCTCAACACAAAGAAATGCTAAATGTTTGTGATGATGAGTATGCTACTTACCCTGATCTAATCACTATACATTGTATATATATAGAAGCATCTTTATGTCTTCCATAACATGCAGATAGCTCAGTGGGCCTGTCCCCCTTCCACACAATAAAAGTTATAACTCAGTATGAAGTTCCAGGACAAATTGAATTAGAGTTATGCAGAGGTAACTTAGAATTCTATTTCTCTAAGGATTCCTTGCGGTGGTGACATCAACCAAACTTCATACAAAAGTGGAACATGAAAGAAATTTTGCACCCAGGGCCAGAAGATTCTTTTAAAAAAAAAAAAAAAAGGCATAAAAGAAATGCACCCCCTGTCAGATACTTCAGCTGCTGCTAAACTCCCACTGGGAGCTTTGAGAAACAGAGAGACACTTATCTAGAGGCTGCCCTAAAAGGCTTTGGGCTCAGGGTACCTCTTAAAGGTTGAATAAGTAAGATCTTAGACCAAAGTAAGATCTATTAATGACGTGGTAAGATTAGAAGATTAAATGTAAGTGACTGAAAAATTAAAGGTGACAAGAAATAATCATATGTCATTTAGAATATGTTAGCAGAGATACATGTCAAAATACATGGAAAAAATAATTTTAGGAAAAAAGTAACAAAAAAACTCAGTAAGAAGTTAGAGAGTTTATATGGCAATGCGTGAAAAAAAGGAGGCATCTGAAAAGGACTTTGCAGTAATTATATTTCAAATTCTTTCAAGAGATAAATGACAGAGTTGTAGTTAGAAAATAAGATTAATAAATTACAATGAGAAATAAAAATAACAGAGACTAGATAAGAATGTAAAAGACAATGTTTGGGCTTCAAGGTGGAGTATAGAGAAAGAAATGAAAAACATCAAAGTGAAACACCATGAAAAATAGAGTGAAATATCTAGAATAAGTAATAGAAGAAATGATGGAAAGGCAATATTTTAAGAAAAACTGGCTATAAAGTTTGTTGGATTGAAGAAAGATAGGTGCTCAGTTACAAAGCACACATAAATAAAAATAAGTGCATACCCAGAAACACTGTAGCTATGTTGTAAAATATCAATGATAAAGAGAGAACCTTAAATGCATCCAGAGTAAAAAGACAGATTATCAATGGAGGAAGAGCAGAGAGACTTACAACAG
The DNA here is from genome assembly GCF_000951045.1 of Mandrillus leucophaeus. Classification (NCBI taxonomy): domain Eukaryota; kingdom Metazoa; phylum Chordata; class Mammalia; order Primates; family Cercopithecidae; genus Mandrillus; species Mandrillus leucophaeus. The sequence continues at coordinate 2,548,148 of NW_012109141.1, forward strand.
GCTTCCTGCAGAAACTTCAGATGCCAAGTGATAGTAAAACCTTCAAAGTACTGAGAGACAATAATTTCCAATGAAGAAATCTATGCCTATTAATACTAGGATTCAAGGAAGAAAAGAAGATACAATTTAAAATTACCACCAAAGACACTGTCAGAAATAATCCCAAAGGGTGTCAGTAAGAGTGACAAGAATAAAAAAAGGAACAAATGGAGAAAATGTGGAAAGAAAAGAGAAATAATAAGTTAGATTATTGATAAAAATAGATATAATCCAGTTTTGTAACCAGTCAAAAGTTATTTTTTTTCTGTTGTGAAAATGCAATTAAAATTCTCGATTATAATAGCATGTAAGGTAGGTAGTCACAAAAATTGTGAAGCTATAAACCTGTTCACTTAAAATCAAGATATATTAAATGAAACCATTAAAAAATATATACCTGTATATTTGAAAACATAACAGAAAAGATATAATTTTCTACAATGACCAATAAAAATTAAAATATTTAATTAGTAACCGAACTCTGTCAAACCAAAAATAACTGACCCAGATTTTAAAATTCAGTAAGAGTTAATGATTTTTATTTGAATTATTTCTGAGATCTAAAATTTTAAGGCTGCCTATTTTATTTTATGAAATTAGGTAATCTTGATACAAAAACTGAATAAGAACAATACGATAAAATTTATTTTTAATATTCAATTATAAACATTAGGACATCCACTAACAGTTGTGGAATTCTGGGCTATAGTCCAAGTGGAAATTACATGTAACATATATCTAAATATTTGAAAGCTGCAGCTCAAATTAAAAAACCCAATTACTATTTATTTTTTGTTACTACTTTGAAAAATATATCATCTTATTAAGGATCTGGGTGGCCATACTGATATTTAGAATTCGATAATTTCTTTGAGTTTCATGTGGGAATAAATTACTTTAGGGAGAACTGGTCAATATTTTCTAGTCATCAGCTACCCCTTGTCTTTCAGCACTATTTCTTTACTGTACAGTGAATGGTTCTATGTATACTTGTGGCCAACATCGATGTTTGCATGTGCAAGCTTTGTCTACGTAGCTACAAGCTTTGTCAAATTAGCTACCCTTTAGGTACAGGCTCTTGTATCCAGGTATGCATACCTACCCATAAAGTAGTTCAGCGTCAGCAGGAAAGACAAGAAAAAAGTCTGTGTTAACCCTGGTAGTATGATCAAGGCCATTGCAGAAAGGCATTCAGAGATCATAAGAGCTCAGGTAAGGCATAAGGGATTGTGGGCATCGTTTGGTCACATCTCCTTGACCCTATGACCTTCTTACCTCCTTGAAAAAAGCAGAGTCTGAGCCTAATGATGTTTCCAATAAATGCCAATGCAAATAATCTTAACAAAATGCTTGGTAAATTAAATTTAAAAACATAATGGTATTTTTATCATAACCAAACAAAATTTAAAGTACACATGTGTAATCTAATATAATTGTGGATTAAATAAGCAAACCATTTTACAAGATGATAAAAAACATGAAAAATTAAATCGTCTTAACATGATGAGAAAGATAATTCTTTATAAATTAAAAACGGAGGAGTACTCTCTTAATTTAATTTGTTAATCATATATACCCACAACCAATCAGAGACATCAAACTTACGATAAACTTTGACAACATCGATTCTGATAAAAACAAAGATGCCTCCTTTTGCCTGCATCTTTTTCAAAATAGTTTTAGTGGCCTTTATTCATTAAATTAAATTAAATAAGAAAAGGAGACAAAATAAAAAATAATTTGCACGTTATTTGCTATTTTGTGTACCAAAAATTCCTAACAATGTACAGAAATGATTGAAACTGGCAAATTAATTCATCAAGTTGTAGAAGAGAAATAAACGTAAAAATCAATAAATAATTTGTGTGCAAATAATCATTAAATCTAAAAAATACAATTTTAAAAGCAGATCAACTATAACAGCTACAAAACTCATGAATTCATGAGTGGACAAAACTCATGAATGGAAAAACTTTGGTAAAAGATATTCAAGAGCCCTATGAAGAATATAAATGAAACTAATTGAATTCATGAAGAAATATATGAGTTACTAAGAATAAGAAATATAGAGAAATGAATTTATAAAACAATAGAGACAGAAATTTTTGAAGTAATAACCTTATTAATGTTACTAATGGCAAGAAAAGAAAAAAGAGAGTAAAGAAAAAAATCATTAAATATAGAACTTTTAAGAAAACTACATGGTAACACAAGAAAACAATTCAAAAATAGAGGAATTTAACAAAAAGATTATGATAATAAAAAATTAGAAATCTAGGTGCATTTTCCCCAACTTCATCTCTAAATATAAATTTAAGTAATTTTAATCACCAACAATGAAATAAGATGCCTAAAATTCACATGTAACTATAAATACACTGAAATACTCGAAAACCTTTCTTAAAAACAAAAACAAAAATGAGGAACTTTTTTTCTACAAAGCATTCAAACTTGTAAAAAATTAAGCATAGCAATTATTTACCTTTTACATAAATAGTAACTGCGAAAAAGCTGCTGTTACCATAGTACGGTAATTGTTACAATAAATAGAGTCAAAGACAAAGAGTAGTGTTAAAATAAATTACTTAAAAATAACACATGCCAGGGAAGAAATAATAAAATGAATTATTTAGAAAATACTGCTATTTAATGCTAATGCTGTTTTATTATATTTGTTTTTATTTGTCTTTTAAAATGTATGTATAGCTCACATTTATGTCAATTTTTTAACTTTTTATTTCAATCGGTTTTTGGAAAACAAGTGGTATTTGTTCATGTGAATAAGTTTTTTAGTGGTGATTTCTAAGATTTTGGTGCATCCATCAACTGAGCAGTGTACACTGTACCCAATGTAGAGTCGTTTATCCTTCATCCTTTTCCCACTCTTTCCTCTGAGTCCCCAAAGTCCATTGTATCATTCTTGCCTTTATGTCCTCATTAGCTTAGCTCCCACTTATGAGTGAGAACATACGATGTTTGGTTTTCCATTCCTGAGTTACTTCACTTAGAATAATGGCCTCTAATTCCATCCAGGTTGCAACAAATGCCATTATTTTGTTCCTTTTTATGGCTGCGTAGTATTCCATGGTGTGTATATATACCACATTTTCTGTATCCACTTATTGATTGATGGGTATTTGGGCTGAATCTGTGAATTGTGCTGCTACAAAACATGCATGTGCTATTATCTTTTGTGTATAATGACTTCTTTTCCTCTGGGTAGATAGCCAGTAGTGGAATTGTTGGATCAAATGGTACATCTACTTTCAGTTCTTTAAGGAACCTCCATACTGTGTTACATAGTGGTTGTACTAGTTTACGTTCCCATCAGCGGTGTAAAAGTGTTCCTTTTCACCACATACACACCAACATCTATTATCTTTTGATTTTTTTACTATGACCATTCTTGCAGGCATAAGGTGGTATCTCACTGTGGTTTTGATTTGCAGTTTCCTGATCATGACTGATGTTGAGCATTGTTTCATATGTTTGTTGGGCGTTTGTATATTGTATTTTGTGAATTGTCTATTAATGTCCTTAGCCTACTTTTTGATGGGATTGTTTCTTTTTTCTTGCTGATTTGTTTGAATTCCTTGTTGATTCTGAATATTAGTCCAATGTCCGATGCATAGTTTGTGAAGATTTTCTCCCATTCTGTGCGTTGTCTGTGCTGCTCCTTATTTCTTTGGCTGTGCAGAAGCTTTTTAGTCTAATTAAGTCCCATCTCTTTATCTTTGTTTTTCTTGCATTTACTTTTGGGTTCTTGGTCATGAAGTCTTTGCCTAA
>NW_012109141.1:2552557-2554753 GCF_000951045.1 Mandrillus leucophaeus
AATAGTAGCAAGTTAAACTTCACTCTTGAATTCTTTACAATCTAAGTCAAACTAAGTTACAATTTAAGATTGTCTAAACAGCCATTCAGATACATAAAACTGCAGAACTGCTCAGTATGTGTGATTGTGAATAGCGTTTTTGCCAACTTAAAAGAATTAAAGTAGAGGAGATATACATAAATTTTAAAATTATGTGTGATCATAAGACAAGATAATTCAAAAGAAACTCACAGATCATGGGAAAAAAATGTTCATGGCAAAGAAAAGACATACTCTAAATACATTAATAATTACAAATGTGTCAAAAATACAATTCTGGAATTTATGATATAGGCATTAAGTTCATAAAATACTATAATGAAATATGTAATTTAATTTAAATAATATTTAGAAATTATATCCATATATTCAGCAAGTAATTATTAAGTGTATTTATGTGCCAGATGCCATTCTAGGTGCCTGGGATGCATCAGTAAACAGAATACATCTAGTGCTGCATGAAGGAGCTTCCTTTTCAGTGAAGGAGGACATTAGACACATATGTATAAATGAGTCATTGAACAAGATAATTGCTGGCAGAGATGGATTCTATAAAAGAAATAAATCAGAGTGATGAGAGGGAAAGTGACAGAGACACAGCTTTAGGTTGGAGGCTAAAGTGAGGCCTTTGAAAAACTGGTAATTCATGTGAGACTTGAATGACAAGATAAAATGTAGAGAGTTAGAGGCTGAGGATTACAGGCCAAGGAAATAGCCCCGTGCATATGTTGTGAGACGTAGCTCCAAGACATAGACATGCATAAAGTTTAATTCAATTTGATTCTTCCAGAAATGAATTGAAGGTCACTAGGCCTGGAGTATCAGGAAGCAGAGGAGAAGCTGTGAGAGAAGAGGTTGAAGTGAGATGTCCGTGTCATTTAATGAAGCAAATCACATGAAAAATATCACTGGCATTTATGTTTATATGACTTATTTAAAAGCAGCCGTAAAATTTACTTCCTACTTTATCCTAAGGTTCTGAAGACCTTTCGATGGTATTCTTGTGGGAGAGTTTACAATTTGGGCGTGTATCATGATTGTAAAGATACCCTGATCTCTTTATAAAATAGAAGTAAATATAGAAATTATAAAAACAACACTTTCCAGTTCTCTTAGTCAATCACTGACAGTATGCAAAATCATTGTCTAGTTGATAAATTCATTCGAGTCTTTCATTTTTAGTTCAAGGAGACTTTAGGTTCCTCCTTTTGGATTATAAAATGGAAGTTACCTAGACCCCTTTTGGATATACTATTCATGACTTACACATACCAGTTTTGTACATGTATTGTAAATAGCTACTATTGTAAAAGAAAAAATAATTGTCACAGGAATATTTTCTGTGTATAACAGAAATGGCTTACTTATATGTATTTGCTGAAAATATGTCCATAACTAATATAAGGAATATTCTGAACTTTATTTAAAAATTTTAAAAGAATATTTTTATGGATAAGCAATCTCAATATTATAAAAATGACTTCTCTTTCCATGTAAATGTAAAACTTCCCATCAAATTCTGATAGAACTTAATATTAATGGATCTTGATGCAACACATAAAAATCATGTGAAATATAAGGGACCAAAAAATTGCAAAAATATTTTTGAAAATGAGTAAATAAATTAGTGTGACTTAAGCCATAATATAATAAGTCTTACAGCACCTGAAAGTCATACTGTGCAGAGATAGATAAATAGAAAGCCGAGTAAAATAGTGATTCCAGAAATCAATCAAAAGATGAACACATACACACATATATGTGATATATGACTATTGCCATTGTAGACTAACAGGAAAAAGAGAAGCAATTTTTAAAAATGATTAAAAATTAGTTATACATATGAAGAAACATGAGATTAGATTAATAATTCCTTCCTTATATTACATATAAAAATAAATGCTATATTTATTAGTCATACTATGTAAACTAACATTAGAAAGATTTTAAAGAAAATATAATAGTATGCCTTTGAAACAGGATATGAAGAGCATTCTAAATAAAAACCCCAACAGTGAATCATAAAAATGATTGATAAGTTTGATTATATTAACATAAACATTTTTTCCTGAAATATATATTCTTCCTGTGCATGCACATGCATCTGTAAATTTAAAATAAAAACAAATTCAGTATAATTTTTATTTGTAAAAATAC
>NW_012109141.1:2560623-2563423 GCF_000951045.1 Mandrillus leucophaeus
ACATGCCAGGGAAGAAATAATAAAATGAATTATTTAGAAAATACTGCTATTTAATGCTAATGCTGTTTTATTATATTTGTTTTTATTTGTCTTTTAAAATGTATGTATAGCTCACATTTATGTCAATTTTTTAACTTTTTATTTCAATCGGTTTTTGGAAAACAGGTGGTATTTGTTCATGTGAATAAGTTTTTTAGTGGTGATTTCTAAGATTTTGGTGCATCCATCAACTGAGCAGTGTACACTGTACCCAATGTAGAGTCGTTTATCCTTCATCCTTTTCCCACTCTTTCCTCTGAGTCCCCAAAGTCCATTGTATCATTCTTGCCTTTATGTCCTCATTAGCTTAGCTCCCACTTATGAGTGAGAACATACGATGTTTGGTTTTCCATTCCTGAGTTACTTCACTTAGAATAATGGCCTCTAATTCCATCCAGGTTGCAACAAATGCCATTATTTTGTTCCTTTTTATGGCTGCGTAGTATTCCATGGTGTGTATATATACCACATTTTCTGTATCCACTTATTGATTGATGGGTATTTGGGCTGAATCTGTGAATTGTGCTGCTACAAAACATGCATGTGCTATTATCTTTTGTGTATAATGACTTCTTTTCCTCTGGGTAGATAGCCAGTAGTGGAATTGTTGGATCAAATGGTACATCTACTTTCAGTTCTTTAAGGAACCTCCATACTGTGTTACATAGTGGTTGTACTAGTTTACGTTCCCATCAGCGGTGTAAAAGTGTTCCTTTTCACCACATACACACCAACATCTATTATCTTTTGATTTTTTTACTATGACCATTCTTGCAGGCATAAGGTGGTATCTCACTGTGGTTTTGATTTGCAGTTTCCTGATCATGACTGATGTTGAGCATTGTTTCATATGTTTGTTGGGCGTTTGTATATTGTATTTTGTGAATTGTCTATTAATGTCCTTAGCCTACTTTTTGATGGGATTGTTTCTTTTTTCTTGCTGATTTGTTTGAATTCCTTGTTGATTCTGAATATTAGTCCAATGTCCGATGCATAGTTTGTGAAGATTTTCTCCCATTCTGTGCGTTGTCTGTGCTGCTCCTTATTTCTTTGGCTGTGCAGAAGCTTTTTAGTCTAATTAAGTCCCATCTCTTTATCTTTGTTTTTCTTGCATTTACTTTTGGGTTCTTGGTCATGAAGTCTTTGCCTAAGCCAATGTCTAAAAGGATTTTTTCAATGTTATTATCTAGAATTTTTATGGTTTCAGGTCTTAGATATAAGTCTTTGATCTATCTTGAGTTGATTTTTGTATGAGCTCAAAGATGAGAATCCAGTTTCATTCTTCTACATGTGACTTGCCAGTTATCACAGCACCATTTGTTTAATAGGGCGCCCTTTTCCCAATTTATGTTTTTGTTTGCTTTGTCTAAGATCAGTTGGCTGTAAGCATTTGGCTTTATTTCTGGGTTCTCTATTCTGTTCTGTTGTTCTATGTGTCTATTTTTATACCAGTACTATGCTGTTTTGGTGACTATGGCCTTACAGGATAGTTTGAAGTCAGGCAATGTGATGCCTCCATATTTGTTGTTTTTGCGTATTCTTTCTTTGGCTCTGTAGGCTCTTTTTTGGTTCCATATGAATTTTAGGATTGGTTTGTCTCGTTCTGTGAAGAATGATGGTGGTATTTTTATGGGAATTGCATTGATTTTGTAGATTGCTTTTGACAGTATGGTCATTTTTACAATATTGATTCTATCTGTTCATGAGCATAGGATGTATTATTATTTGTTTGTGCCATCTATAATTTCTTTCAACAGTGTTTTGTAGTTTTCCTTATAAATGCCTTTTACCTCCTTGTTTAGGTATATTCCTAAGTATTTTATTTATTTTATTGCAGCTATTGTGACAGGGTATGGGTTCTTGATTTAACTATCAGCTTGGTTGCTGTTGGTGTTTAGCAGAGCTACTGATCTGTGTACATTAAATTTGTATCTTGAAACTTTGCCGAATTCATTTATCAGTTCTAGGAGCTTTTTGGATGAGTCTTTAGGGTTTTCTAGGTATACAATCATATCATCAACAAAGAGTGACATTTTGACTTCCTCTTTACCTATTTGGATGCCAATTGTTTATTTCTCTTGTCTGATTGCTTTGGGTAGGGCTTCTAGTAGTATGTTGAATAATAGTGCTGAAACTGGATGTCCTTTTCTTGTTCCAGTTCTCAGAGGCAATGATTTCAACTTTTCCCTGTTCAGTATAATGTTGACTGTGGATTTGTCATAGATGGCTTTTATTACCTTAAGGTATGTCTCTTTAATGCCAATTTTGCTGCGGGTTTTAATAACAAAAGGATACTGAATTTTGTCAACTATTTTTTTCTGCATCTATTGAGATGATCATGTGATTTTTAAAATTTTGTTTATATGGTGTATCACATTTGAATTGTATATATTAAACCATCCCTGTATCCCTGACATAAAACCCACTTGTTCATGGTGGATTATTTCTGTGATAATGCTCTTGGATTTGGTTAGCTAGTATTTTCTTGAGGATTTTTGAATGTATGTTCATTAATAACATTGGTCTGTAGTTTCCTCTATTTTTTTCTGGTTTTGGTATTATCGTGATACTGGTTTCATAGAATGATGTAGGGAGGATTTCCTCTTTCTTTCTTTTTTCTTTTTTCTTTTTTTTTGAGATGTAGTCTCACTCTGTTGCACAGGCTGGAGTGCAGTGGCACGATCTCGGCTCACTGCAACCTCCACCTCCCAAGTTCAGGCGTTCCTCCTGCCTCAGTTTCCCAAATAGCTGGGACTACAGG
>NW_012109141.1:2563734-2567775 GCF_000951045.1 Mandrillus leucophaeus
CCACTTAAATATTGCTGCTTCTTTTTGGTCTGTTCAGAGTTTATATTTCTTCCTGGTTTAATCTAGGAGGGTTCTATATTTCCAGGAATTTATCTGTTTTTTCTAGGTTTTCTAGTTTATACATGTAAAAGTGTTCATAGTAGCCTTGAATGATCTTTTGTATTTCTGTGGTATCAGTTGTAATACCTCCTGTTTCATTTCCAGTTGAGCTTATTTGGATCTTCTCTCTCCTATTTTTGGTTAATCTTGCTAATGGTCTATCAATTTTGTCTATCTTTTCAAAGAACCAGCTTTTTGTTTCATGCATCTTTTGTATTGTTTTTCGTTTGTTTGTGTTTCATTTAAACTCTGATTTTTGTTATTTCTTTTCTTCTTCTGACTTTGGGTTTGGATTGTTCTTTTTTCCCTAGTTCCTTAGGTGTGAGCTTACATTGTCTATTTGTGTTCTTTCAGATTTTTGACGTAGGCATTTAATGCTATGAAGTTTCCTCTTACTTCATAGTATTGAACTACCATCTTTGCTATATCCAAGAAATTTTGATAGGTTGTACCACTATTATTGTTCAGTTCAAAGAATTTTTTTCATCTTGATTTAATTGTTGACCCAATGATAATTAAGAAGCAGGCTATTTAATTTCCATGTGTTTGCATAGTTTTGAGAGTTCCTTTTGGAGTTGATTTCTAATTGTATTTCACTGTGGTGTGAGAGAGTACTTGATATAATTTCAATTTTCTTAAATTTATTGAGACCTGTTTAGTGGCCTATAATATGGCCTATCTTGGAGAATGTTCCATGAGCTGATAAATAAGGTGTATATTCTGCAGTTGTTTGGTGGAATGTTCTGTGAGTATCTGTTAAGTCCATTTGTTCTAAGGTATGCTTTAAGTCCATTTTTTTTGTTGTTGACTTTCTGTCTTGATGACCTGTCTAATGACGTCTGTGCAGTACTGAAGTTCTCCACTATTATTGTGTTGCTGTCTATCTTATTTATTAAGTCTAGTAGTAATAGTTTTATATATTGGGGAGATCCTATGTTAGGTATATATATGTTTAGGATTGTGATAGTATCCTGTTGGACAAGTCCTTTTATTATTGTCTAATGTTCCTCTCTGCTTTTTAAACTGCTGTTGCTTTAAAGTTTATTTTGTTTGATAGAAGAATAGCTACTCCTGCTCTCTTTTGGTGTTCATTTGCATGGAATGTCTTTTTCCACCCCTTTACCTTAATTTTATGTGAGTCCTTATGTGTTAGTTGAGTCTCTTGAAGACAGCAAATACAAGGCTGGTGAATTCTTATCCATGCTGACATTCTGTATCTTTTAAGTGGAGCATTTAGGCCATTTACATTCAATGTTATTATTGAGATGTGAGGTACTATTCTATTTATTTTGCTATTTGTTGCCTGAAGACTTTCTTAAAATTGTGTTATTGTTTTGTAGGTCCTATGAGTTTTATACTTTAAGGAGTTTCCATTTTGATGCATTTCAAGGGATTATTTCAAGATTCAGAGCTTTTTAAAGCAGTTCTTGTAGTGGTGGCTTGGTAGTGGCAAATTCTTTCAGCATTTGTTTGCCTGAAAAAGATTGTATCTTTCCTTCATTTATGCATGTTTGTCTGAGAAAGATTGTATCTTTCCTTCATTTATGATGCTTACTTTCACCAGATACAAAACTCTTGGCTGGTAATTATTTTTATGGAGGCTAAAGATAGGACTCCAATTTCCTCTAGCTTGTAGGGTTTGTACTGAGAAATCTGATGTTGATCTGGTAGGTTTTCCTTTATAGGTTACCTGATGCCTTTGCTTCACAGCTCTTAAGAATCTTTCCTTCATCTTGACATTAGATAACCTAATAACTATCTGCCTAGCTGATTATCTTTTTGAGATGAATTTCACAGGTGTTCTTTGAGCTTCTTTTATTTGGATGTCTAGATCTCTATCTCTAACAAAGCCAGGAAAGATTTCATCAATTATTCCTTCAAATATGTTTTCCAAACTTTTAGATTTCTCTTCTTCCTCGGGAACACTAATTATTCTTAGATTTAGTCATTTAATATAGTCCCAAACTTCTTGGAGACTTTGTCCATGATTTTTTTTTTTTTTTCATTCCTTTTTCTTTGTCTTTGTTGAATCGGGTTAATTCAAAAGCCTTATCTCTGAATTCTGAATTTCTTTTTTCTGCTCGTTTGATTCTATTGCTGAGACTTTCCAGTTTATTTTGCATTTTTCTAAGTGTGTCCTTCATTCTCAGAAGGGGTGATTGTTTTTTATTTATACTATCTATTTCTCTGGAGGTTTTCCATCCATATCCTTTACTTTTCTTTCTTTTTTTTTTTTTTTTTTTACAAGGTCTCACTCTGTCACCTAGGGTGGACTGCAGTGGCACAATCTTTGCTCACTGCAACCTCTGCCTTCTGGGCTCAAGCAATTCTCCTGCATCAGCCTCCTGAGTAGCTGGGACTACAGGTACTAACCATTGTTCCTGGCTAATTTTTGTATTACTTTTGTAGAAATGGGGTCTTGTTATACCCAGGCTGGTCTCAAACTCCTGAGCTCAGGTGATCCACCCACCTCAGACTCCCAAAGTGCTAGGATTATAGGCATGATCCACTGTGTTTGACTATTTTGTTAAATTTCTTTGAGTTGGTATTCACTTTTCTCTGGTGCCTCCTTGAGTAGCTTAATGATTGACTTTCTGAATTATTTTTCTGGCAATTAAGGGATTTGTTCTTGGTTTGGATCTATTGCTGATAAGCTAGTGTGATCTTTTCGGGGTTTAAAAAAACTTGTTTCGACATATTCCTAGAATTGTTTTTCTAGTTCCTTCTCATTTCGGTAGACTACATCAGAGGGAAGATCTGGGGCTCAAGAGCTGCTGCTCAGATTCTTTTATTCCACAAGGTGCTTCTTGGATGTGGGAGCTCAGGGATGTGACTTCCTGAGAACCAAACTGAAGTGATTGTTATTTCTCTTCTGGATCTAGCTGCCGGATGGAGCTACCAGGCTCTGGGCTGGTACTGGAGTGTTTCTGCCAAGATTCCTGTGATGTCATCCATCTTCAGGTCTCTTGGCCCTGTATACCAGTACCTGCTCTGGTGAAGGTAGCAGGGGTATGAAGTGGATTTGTGAGGGTCCTTGGTTGTATTTTTGTTTACTGTGCTAGTTTTCAGTTGGTTTGACACCAGCCAGGAGGTGGCACTTTCAAGACAGCATCAGCTGCGGCAGTATAAGGAGGATACAAGATTCCCCTAGGGTTACCTGGATGTGTTTCTCAGGTCTTGGGCAGAGCCATAAAGCTCCCACTAAATTGTATCCTTTGTCATTGGCTACCAGGGCAGGTAGAGAAAGACCATCAGGTGGACGCAAGGTTGGGTGTGTCTGAACTCAGACTCTTCCTGGACAGGGCTTGCTGGGGCTGCTTTGAAAGATGAGGGTGTGGTTCTTAGCCCAACAGAGTTCAGTTCCCAGGGGGGATTATGGCTGCCTCTTCTGTGTTATGCAGGTCTTCAGGGAAGTGGGGGAAAACCAGCAGTTAGGGCCTCATCCAGCTCCCATGCAGCCTGAAAGGTCAGTCCCACTCCCACCATGCCTCCCCCAACAGCACCAAGTTTATTGCCAGGCAGTGAGTGAGCAGGGCTGAGGACTTACCACAGGTTCCAGGCCTCCCTACTGGGAAAACAAGCAGGACTTTCAGGTTTTGCACCTCACCACCTGCCACAACTTCTGAGGTGTGTCTGCACTCTCGTTTCCCACTCTTCCCCAGATTCTGTCCAGGAAACTCTGCATTTGGTTGAAATTGGTACAAAGTAAAGCTGGAAGTTTCCTTCTCCATGTGGTCTTTTGTCTATTCCACTGGCAGCCCACCTGAAAGACGCCTTCATTGAGCAAAGTCAGAAATGGCTTCCCTGGGGACTGAGAGTGCCCACAGGGCTCTTCCTGCCCCTTTCTCTTCCTCTGCATTTTGCTCAGCTCTCTAAGTTTGTCTTAGCTCTGGGTAAGGTCAAATCCTTCTCCTGTCATCTGGACCTTCAGATTCCCCAGTG
>NW_012109141.1:2568340-2570753 GCF_000951045.1 Mandrillus leucophaeus
AATCTATCAGAGAAATTTAAAAAGAGATTGTAATAATAAAAAATTATAATTAAAATATCAAATAGAAATCCTGGAACTGGAAAAAATACATTTGTGAAACTGAAAAATACATTTGAGGCTTTTAACAGCACAATAGACTAAACAGAAAAGAGAGTCAGTGAGCTTGAAAGCATGCTAATTGAATATAGAGAGTCAGAAAATCAAAAACAATAAAAAGGAACAAAGAACTATATCTTAGAGGATATAGAAAATCAGCTCAAAAGAGCAAATCTGAGAATCATTGAGATTCAAAAGAGAGCTGAAAATAGTAAGGGCTAGAGTGCTGATTCAAAGAAATCATAATACAAAACTTTCCAAATCTTGAGAACGATAGAAATACTCAGGTACAAGAGGGTCAGAGATCACCAAACAGATTTAGCCCAATTAAAATAATCAAAAGGCATATATTAATCAAAAACTTCCAAAGTCAGTAGAAAAAGACAGGATCCTAAAAGCAGCAAGAGAAAAAATAACCAACTAGCATCATGATGTTAGCATTAAATTCACACATAGCAATGTTAACCTTAAATATAAATGAGCTAAATGCCCCAATTAAAAGACACAGAGTGGCAAGTTGGATACTTCAAGAAAGTCTCAGGATACCAAATTAATGTGCAGTTGGTTACAAAGACAATGTGCAAATTAATGGTAAGTTGGATACAAAGACAAGACCCCACCAGCATGTTTTATTCAATAGACACATCTCATGTGCAAAGACATACATAGACTCAAAATAAAGGAATGGAGAAAAGTTTACCAAGCAAATGGAAAGCAGAAAAAAGCAGAGGTTGCAATCTTAGTTTCTGACAAGATAAACTTTCAAACAACAAAGATAAAAAACAAAAACTACAACAACAACAACAACAAAAAAGAGGACATTATATAATGGTCAATGGGTCAATTCAACAAGAAGAGCTAACTATCCTAAACATATATGTACCCAATACAGGAGCACCAAGATTTATAAAACAAGCTCCCAGAGACCTACAAAGAGACTTAGACTCCCACACGATAATAGGTGAGACTTTAACACCCCATTGTCAATATTAGACAGATCATCAAGAAAGGAAATTAACAGAGATATTCAGGACTTGAACTGAGCTCTAGATCAAGTGGACCTGTTGCATATCTACAGAACTCCCCATGCCAAAACAACAGAATGTATGTTTTTCTTGGGGCCACATGGCACTTACTCTAAAACTGATCACATAATTGGAGGTAAATCACTCTTCAGCAAATGTAAAATAACTGAAATCAAAAGAGTTTCTCAGACCACAGCACAATCAAATTAGAATTCAGGATTAAGAAACTCACTCAAAACCATACAACCACATGGAAATTGAACAATCTGCTCCTAAAAACTCCTGGGTAAATAATGAAATTAAGGCAGAAATCAAGAAGTTCTTTGAAACCAATGAGAACAAAGAGACAACATACCACCATCTGTAGGATGCAACTAAAGTAGTGCTAAGAGGGAAGTTTATAGCACTAAATTTCCACATCGAAAAGCTAGAAAGATCTCAAATTGACACCCTAGCATAACAACTAAAAGAACTAGAGAACCAAGAGCAAACAAACCCCAAAGCTAGCAGAAGACAAGAAATAACCAAGATCAGAACAGAATTAAAGGAGATAGAGACATGAAAAACCCTTCAAAAAATTAATGAATCCTGGAGCAGTTTTTTTGAGAAAATTAATAAAATAGACCACTAGATACACTAATAAAGAAGAAAAGAGAAAAACATCAAGTAGACACAATGAAAAACAATAAAGGGGATATCACCACTGACCCACAGAAATACAAATAACCATCAGATAATACTATAAACAGCTCTATGCAAATAAACCTGAAAATCTAGAAGAAATGGGTAAATTCCTGGACACATACACCATCCAAAGACTGAATCAGGAAGAAGTCAAATCCCTGAATAGACCAATAGCAAATTCTGAAATTGAGGCGGTAATAAATAGCCTACCAACCATAAAAAAAGAAAAAAAACCCAAGAGCAGATGGATTTACAGCTGAATTATATGAGAAATACAAAGAAGAGCTGATCTCTTTTCTTCTGAAACTATTCCAAACAATTGAAAAGAAGGGACTCCTTCCTAACTCATTCCATGAGGCCAGCATCATCCTGATATCAAAACCTAGCAGAGATAAAACAAAAGAAGAAAACTCCAGGCAAATATTCCTGATGAACATCAATGCAAAAAATTATCGATAAAATACTGGCAAACCAAATATAGCAGCACATCAAAAAGCTTATCCACCATGATCAGGTTGGTTTCATTCCCAGGAGGCAAGGCAAGGTGGGTTCAACATACAAAAATCAATAAACGTAATTCATCACATCAACAGATCTAAATACAAAAA
>NW_012109141.1:2571168-2573382 GCF_000951045.1 Mandrillus leucophaeus
GTCTCAGGATACCAAATTAATGTGCAGAAATCACAAGCATTCCTGTATACCAGCAATAGGCAAGTAGAGAGCCAAATCATGAATAAACTCATTCACAATTGCTACAAAGAGAATAAAACACCAAGTAATACAGCTAACAGGGAACTGAAGAACCTCTGCAAGGAGAACTGCAAACCACTGCTCGAGGAAACCAGAGAGGACACAAAGAAATGGAAAAATATTACTTTATGATCACAGATAGGAGGAATTAATGTTGTGAAAATGACCACATTGCCCTAAGAAATTTATGGATTCAATGCTATTCCTACCACTGATATTCTTCACAGACTTAGAAAAAAACTATTTTAAATTTCATATGGAACCAAAAAAAGGCTTGTATAGCCAAGACAATACTAAGCAAAAAGAACAATGATGAAGGCATCATGCTACTGGACTTCAAACTATGCTATACAGCTACGGTAACCAAAAAAGTATGGCACTGCTACAAAAATGACACATAGACCACGGAAAAGGATACAGAACTCAGAAATAAGACCACACATCTACAATTGTCTGATCTTTGACAAACCTGACAAAAGTAAACAATGGGTAAAGGATTCACTATATAATAAATTGTGTTGGGAGAACTGGCTGTCCATATGCAGAAAATTGAAACTGGATCCATTCCTCACACCTTATACAAAAATTAACTCAAGATGGCTTAAAGACTTAAATGTAAAATCTAAAACCATAAAAGCCCTAGAAGAAAACCTAGGCAATACCATTCAGAACATAGGCACAGACAACAATTTCATGATGAAATCGCCAAAAGTGATTTTGGCAACAAAATTTTGCTTTGTTTTGCTTTTGAAACAAAAACAAATTTGACAAATGGCATCTAATTAAACTAATGAGCTTCTGCACAGCAAAAGAAACTATCATCAGAACAAACAGGCAACCTACAAAGTGAGAGAAAATTTTTGCAACCTATTCATCTGACAAAGGTCTAATATCCAGAATCTACAAGGAACTCAAACAAATTTACAAGAAAAAAAAATTTAAAAGTGGGCAAAAAACACGAACAGACATTTCTCAAAAAGACATTCATGGAGCCAACTAACATACAAAAAGTATCTCAACATCACTGATCATTAAAGAAATGCAAATGAAAACCACAATGAGATAATATCTCATGCCAGTTAGAATGCTGATTATTAAAAAGTTAAGAAAAAACAGATGCTGGCAAGGTTGTGGAGAAATAGGAACTCTTTTACACTGTTGGTGGGAATGTAAATTAGTTCAACCATTGTGGAAGATGGTATGGTGATTCCTCAAAGATCTAGAACAAGAAATACTATTAGATGCTGCAATCCCATTACTGGGTATAGGCCCAAAGGAATATAAATAATTTTATTACAGATATATGTGCATGTGTATGTTCACTGAAGCACTATTCACATTAGCAAAGACAAGGAATCAACCCAAATGTCCACCTATGATAGACTGGATAAAGAAAATATGGTATATACACACTATGAAATACTGTGCAGCCATAAAAAGGAATAAGATCATGTATTTTACAGGGACATGGCTGCAACTGGAATCCATTATCCTCAGCAAACTAATGAATGAACAGAAGACCAAACGCGGTATGTTTTCATTTATAACTGGGAGCTGAACAGCAAACACATGGACACATGGAGGGGAAAAACATACACTGGGACCTGTCAGGGGTTGCAGTGTGGGGAGGGAGAGCATCAGGATAAACAGCTAATGCATGCTGGACTTAGGATCTAGGTGATAGGTTGATAGGTGAAGCAAACCACCATTGGACACATTTGCACTCGCCTATGTAACAAAAATGCATGTCCTATACATGTATCCGAGAACTAAAAATAAAAAATAAAATAAAATGTATTTATGGGCACTGAAAAAAAAAATGCTCTAATTTGTCCTGAAATGGACTTCTCAGAATTAACATTACATGCCAGAATGGAGTGGAAGGACATATTCAAAAATAAAAATACAAAAAATAAAAAAAAATACAAATACAAATAAAAAACAAACTGTTACTTGAGAATACTTTGTCTAGCAAAGCTATCCTTCAAACCTGAAAGAGAGAGAAAGTTTTTCTCAAACCAAAGCTGAGAGAATTTATCACTGCCAGACATGTTTTATAAAAAATGCTGAAGAATGTATTTCAATCAGAAAAAGAAGGACACTAACACACAAAAA
>NW_012109141.1:2573432-2574868 GCF_000951045.1 Mandrillus leucophaeus
GGTAATAAATAGCCTACCAACCATAAAAAAAGAAAAAAAACCCAAGAGCAGATGGATTTACAGCTGAATTATATGAGAAATACAAAGAAGAGCTGATCTCTTTTCTTCTGAAACTATTCCAAACAATTGAAAAGAAGGGACTCCTTCCTAACTCATTCCATGAGGCCAGCATCATCCTGATATCAAAACCTAGCAGAGATAAAACAAAAGAAGAAAACTCCAGGCAAATATTCCTGATGAACATCAATGCAAAAAATTATCGATAAAATACTGGCAAACCAAATATAGCAGCACATCAAAAAGCTTATCCACCATGATCAGGTTGGTTTCATTCCCAGGAGGCAAGGCAAGGTGGGTTCAACATACAAAAATCAATAAACGTAATTCATCACATCAACAGATCTAAATACAAAAATTACATGATTATCTCAATAGACACAGAAAAGGCCTTTGATAACATTCAAGGTCCCTTCATGTTAAAAACTCTAAATTAACTAGATTGAAGGAACATACCTCAAAATAATAAGAGCCATTTATCACAAACCCACAGCCAATATCATACTGAATGGGCAAAAGCAGGAAGAATTCTGCTAGAAAACCTGCACAAGACAAGGATGCACTCTCTTACTACTCCTATGCAACATAGTATTGATTGGAAGTTCTGGCCAAGGCAATCAGGCAAGAGAGAGTAATACAAGTATTCAAATAGGAAGAGAGGAAGTGAAATTATCTTTATTTGCAGATGACATGATCCTATATCTAGAAAACTCCATTGTCTGAGCCCAAAAGCTTCTTAAGCTGATAAGCAACTTCAAGAAGGTCTCAGGATACCAAATTAATGTGCAGAAATCACAAGCATTCCTGTATACCAGCAATAGGCAAGTAGAGAGCCAAATCATGAATAAACTCATTCACAATTGCTACAAAGAGAATAAAACACCAAGTAATACAGCTAACAGGGAACTGAAGAACCTCTGCAAGGAGAACTGCAAACCACTGCTCGAGGAAACCAGAGAGGACACAAAGAAATGGAAAAATATTACTTTATGATCACAGATAGGAGGAATTAATGTTGTGAAAATGACCACATTGCCCTAAGAAATTTATGGATTCAATGCTATTCCTACCACTGATATTCTTCACAGACTTAGAAAAAAACTATTTTAAATTTCATATGGAACCAAAAAAAGGCTTGTATAGCCAAGACAATACTAAGCAAAAAGAACAATGATGAAGGCATCATGCTACTGGACTTCAAACTATGCTATACAGCTACGGTAACCAAAAAAGTATGGCACTGCTACAAAAATGACACATAGACCACGGAAAAGGATACAGAACTCAGAAATAAGACCACACATCTACAATTGTCTGATCTTTGACAAACCTGACAAAAGTAAACAATGGGTAAAGGATTCACTATATAATAAATTGTG
>NW_012109141.1:2576923-2581902 GCF_000951045.1 Mandrillus leucophaeus
CAAAGCTATCCTTCAAACCTGAAAGAGAGAGAAAGTTTTTCTCAAACCAAAGCTGAGAGAATTTATCACTGCCAGACATGTTTTATAAAAAATGCTGAAGAATGTATTTCAATCAGAAAAAGAAGGACACTAACACACAAAAAGGAAACATTTGAAGGTATAAAACTCATTAATAAAGTAAACAGACAAACTCAGAATACTCTAATATTGTTATTGTGGTGTGTAATGCACTTGTATCTAGGCATAAAGACTAAGAGGCAAATCTATCCAAAACAGTACATAACTAATTAAGAGATAGGTAATATAAAAATGTATGTAACTAATTTAGTGTTAGGTAACATAAAAATTTAAATAGAGACAACAAAAATTCAAAATATAAAAGGATATGTATTTAAAGTGCAGACTTTTACTAAGTTTTTTCTTTGTGTCTATTCTCTGTGATCAAAGATAAGTTGTCATGTGTTTAAAATAACTTGTTACATATATTAGATTTTTTTGTAAGCCTCATGGTAAACACAAAGCAAAAACCTATTACAGATACAATAAATGTAAAAAGCAACAAATTAAAACATACTTCTGGAGAAACTCACTTAAGCATGAATGAAGATAGTGAGAAAGAAAGAAAAGAAGACAGGAACTACAAGACAACCACAAAACAAGTAACAAAATGGCATGGTAAGTCCTTATCTATCAATAATAAAATGTATCTAAATGAACTAAATTATCCAGTTAAAAATATAGTTTGGTTCAATAAATTTTTAAATAACAAGACTTAATTACATACTACCTATAAGAAATCCATGTCACCTATAAAGACACACACAGAGCAAAAGTGAAGGAATAAAAATAACAAATTTCATGTAATTAGAAATGAAAAAGAACAAGGGTACACATACTTATACCAGATAAAATAAACAAGTCAAACACCATAAAAAGAGACAAAGAAGGTCACTATATAATGATACAGGATCAATTCAAAGAAAGGTTATAATAAATTATAACTACATGTGCACACCCAACATCAGAGCACCCAAGCATATAAAGAAATCATTAATAGATCTAAAGAGATATAGTCTACAATATAATAACATAAACACACAGTCTCAATAAAGGTCACAGCTTCCAGAAGCAAAACACATCAAAGTTAAACTGCACACTAGATCAAATGAACCTATTTGACATTTAATGAACAATTCAGTCAACTGGTGCAGAATACACATTCTTTATATTAGCACATGAAAAATTATTCAGAATACAGCATATAACAAAACAAGTCTCAGCAAACACAAAATGTCAGAATAACATCAACTATTTTTTCTGATACAATGGAATAAAACCAGAAATCAAAAATGAGAAAAGTCTGGAGACTATACAAGCATATGGAAATTAATAATATGTTCCTGGATTATTAATAGGTCAATGAAGAAATCAAGAAGCAAATTTAAAATGTTATGAAAAACATGAAAATTGAAATACAACATACCAAGGTCTATGGTTACAGAAAAAGCAGTACTAAGGGGGGAGTTTATAGCAATAAATGCTTACGTCAACAAAGTAAAAAGACTTTTTAAAATAAGAACCTAATGATCCAGCTTAAGAAACTAGAAAAGCAAGAATGAACTAAACCCAAAATAAGCACAAAGAAGGGGATAATAAATCTTGGAGCAGAAATAAATGAAATTGAGACCAAATAACAAACAATATGAGAGAAGAATAAGATGAAAAGTTGGTTTTTTGAAAAGGTAAGTCAATAAACCTTTATCTAGACAAGCAAAGGAAACAAGAGGAAGACCTATATAAATAAAATCAGAAACAAAAAGAGGAAACATAACAACTGACACCACAGAAATACAAAAAAAAAATAAAAAAATCATTAGGAAACACTATAAACAACTATATGCCAAAAAATTGAAAAACCTGGAAAAATGGATAAATTCCTTCAGACATACAACCTGCCAAGATTGAACCATAAATAAATAGAAGACCTGAACACACCAATAAAGAGTAATGGGATAGAAGCAACGATAAAAATTTGCCCACCAAAGAAATCCCAGGCTTCACTCTGAATTCTACCAAACATTTAAAAAAAAAAAACTAATACTACTTCTATTCAAACTATTAAAAATATCAAAGAGCATGGGATATTTCTGAATTCATTATTGATATTGATAGCCAGTATTATCCTTATGCCAAAAACAGACAAAGCCACAAGAAAACCACAGACAAATATCACTGATGGACGTAGTTGCAAAAATCCTTAGCAAAACGTAAGCAAATCAAATTTAGTACATTAAAGAGGGCATTCATCACCATCAAATGGGATTCATCCCAGGAATAAAAGGATGGCTCAATGTACGCAAATGAATAAATGGCATATATCAGAGGAATCCATAACAAAATTTATATGATTATTTCAATGGATGCTGAAAACACATTCACTAAAATTCAACATTCATTCATAATAAAAACCCTCAAGAAACTGGGCATTGAAAGGAACATATCTTAAATCAGTAAAGGCCATATATGTCAAACCCACAGCTAACATACTGAATGGAAAACAATGGAAAACCTTTACTCTGAGATCTGGAATAAAATAAATATACCCACTTTTACCATTTTTATTGAATATAATGCTGAAAGTCCTAGCCAGAACAATGAATCAAGGGAAAGATATAAAGGGCATTCAAATTGGAAAGAAAAAAGTCAAATTAACCTCATTTGTAGACATCATTACTTATATTTAGAAAAACCTAAACACTCCACCGAAAAGCTTTTAGAACTGATACATGAATTCAGTAAAGTAGCAGGATAAAAAAGAAAACACACACACACAAATTTAGTAGCATTTCTATACCCTAACGGCAAACAATCTAAAAAAGGAATAAAAAGTCAATCCCATTTATAAGAACTACAAAAAGTATACAATACTTAGTAATTAATTTTACCACAGAAATTAAAGATTGTTACAAGGAAAACTCTAGCACACTAATGAAAGAAATTGAAAGCAACACAAAGAAAAATGGAAAGATATCTCATGATCATGGATTGGAAGAATTAATATTGTTAAAATGTCAATACTGCCCAAAAAACTTTACAGATTCAGTGCAATTTCTGTCAAAATATCAATGATACTAGTCACATGAATAATCTTAAAATTTGTATAGAACCACAAAAATCCCAGAATTATCCAAGCAGTCTTAAGCAAAGAGAATAAAGCTGGAGGTATTATATACCTGATGCCAAAATATACTACAAAGTCATATTAACCAAAACAGTATGGTACTGGCATACAACAGACACACAGACCAATGGAACAGGATAGAGAACTCAGAAATAAATCCACACATTCACAGACAACTCTTTTTGACAAGTGTCCCAAGAACATACATTGGGAAAAGGCCAATCTCTTCAATAAATAATGCTGGAAAAACTGAATAACCATTCACAGAAGAATGCAACTAGACCCTTATCTCTCACCATATACAAAAAATCAAATTAAAGTAAATGAAATATTTAAATTTAAGACATGAAACTATGAAACTACTAGAAGAAAACATAAAGAAAAATGATTCACAAAGTTGGATTGGGCAAAGATTTTTTTGACTAAGACCTCAAAAAGCACAGGCAACAAAAGCAAATATAGGCAAATAGAATTATATCAAACTAAAAAGCTTCTGTAAAGCAAATGAAACAATCAGTGGTGTGAAGAGACAACCTATGGAAATGCAGAACACATTTTTGCAAATTATCCTAGAAGGGGTTAGTAACAAAAATACACAAGGAACTCAAACATATTAGAAAAATAAAGTAACCTGATTAAAACATGCACAACATATCTGAATAGACATTTTCAAGATAAGACATACAAATGGAAAGCAGGTGTATGATTAAATATTCAACATTGCTAATCATCAGGGAAATGCAAATCAAAACCATAGTGAGATATCATCTCATCTTAATCAAAATGGCTTTTATTAAAAAGACAAAATACAACAGATAGTGGTGAGGATAGGAAGAAAGGAGAACACTCATATCCTGTTGATGTATGAGTATTTCCACTGTGGAAAACAGTATAAAGCTTTCTCAAAAAACTCAAAATATAATTTACCATAGGATCAAGCAATATCACTGCTGTATGTTTGTCCAAGAGAAAGGAAGTACATGTATCAAAGAAGTATCTGCACTGTCTTGTTAATTGCAGCTACTATTCATGTTAGCCAAGATACAGAATCATTCTAATTATTTATCAATGAATGAATGAATAAAGAAAGTGTGGTATATATACACAAAGGAATATGATTTAGCCATTAGAAAGGAAATCGTATAATTGCTGCAACATAAATAAAAATGAAGACCGTATGTTAAGTGAAATAATCCAGGCACAGAAAGAGAAATATCACATATTCTTGCACACACATGGGAGCTAAAAAAGTGGTTCACGTGAAA
This sequence comes from Mandrillus leucophaeus, assembly GCF_000951045.1. NCBI lineage: Eukaryota > Metazoa > Chordata > Mammalia > Primates > Cercopithecidae > Mandrillus > Mandrillus leucophaeus. The sequence goes on from NW_012109141.1 coordinate 2,581,370, forward strand.
ATAGAATGTTCACCAGAGGCAGGGAAGGGAAGGGGAAAGGGAAGATGAAGAGAGGGTGATTAATGGGTACAAAAATACAGTCAGAAGAAATAAGAACTTGTGATTTGTAGTTCAAAGGTTAACAATAATTTATTGTATATTTCAAAATAACTAGTAGATAATAATTCCAATGTTTCTAGCATCTTAAAAAATCAGAGAAATGTTTGAGGTGATAGATATCCCAATTACTTTTATTTGATCCTTACACACTATATGAATGCATCAAAATATTATATGTAATTCAAAAACATGTACAATTCTTAGGTATCAATAAAAAGAAAGGTGGTCTTCAAAATACATATATCTGGCATCATGATCTAATGTAAGCATTTCCTTTAAAAATCAAGAATAAAAAACGAGAGTAATTGTTTTCATCGTGTTTATTCAAAATGTTACTAGAAGTTACAGTTTGCAATGTAGAATAAGATAATTAAATAAAAAGTTTAGAAATTTGAAAAGAGAAAATGAAATTCTTACTGGGAAATATAACATGA
>NW_012109141.1:2581952-2588770 GCF_000951045.1 Mandrillus leucophaeus
ATAGAGAACTCAGAAATAAATCCACACATTCACAGACAACTCTTTTTGACAAGTGTCCCAAGAACATACATTGGGAAAAGGCCAATCTCTTCAATAAATAATGCTGGAAAAACTGAATAACCATTCACAGAAGAATGCAACTAGACCCTTATCTCTCACCATATACAAAAAATCAAATTAAAGTAAATGAAATATTTAAATTTAAGACAAGAAACTATGAAACTACTAGAAGAAAACATAAAGAAAAATGATTCACAAAGTTGGATTGGGCAAAGATTTTTTTGAATAAGACCTCAAAAAGCACAGGCAACAAAAGCAAATATAGGCAAATAGAATTATATCAAACTAAAAAGCTTCTGTAAAGCAAATGAAACAATCAGTGGTGTGAAGAGACAACCTATGGAAATGCAGAACACATTTTTGCAAATTATCCTAGAAGGGGTTAGTAACAAAAATACACAAGGAACTCAAACATATTAGAAAAATAAAGTAACCTGATTAAAACATGCACAACATATCTGAATAGACATTTTCAAGATAAGACATACAAATGGAAAGCAGGTGTATGATTAAATATTCAACATTGCTAATCATCAGGGAAATGCAAATCAAAACCATAGTGAGATATCATCTCATCTTAATCAAAATGGCTTTTATTAAAAAGACAAAATACAACAGATAGTGGTGAGGATAGGAAGAAAGGAGAACACTCATATCCTGTTGATGTATGAGTATTTCCACTGTGGAAAACAGTATAAAGCTTTCTCAAAAAACTCAAAATATAATTTACCATAGGATCAAGCAATATCACTGCTGTATGTTTGTCCAAGAGAAAGGAAGTACATGTATCAAAGAAGTATCTGCACTGTCTTGTTAATTGCAGCTACTATTCATGTTAGCCAAGATACAGAATCATTCTAATTATTTATCAATGAATGAATGAATAAAGAAAGTGTGGTATATATACACAAAGGAATATGATTTAGCCATTAGAAAGGAAATCGTATAATTGCTGCAACATAAATAAAAATGAAGACCGTATGTTAAGTGAAATAATCCAGGCACAGAAAGAGAAATATCACATATTCTTGCACACACATGGGAGCTAAAAAAGTGGTTCACGTGAAAATAGAATGTTCACCAGAGGCAGGGAAGGGAAGGGGAAAGGGAAGATGAAGAGAGGGTGATTAATGGGTACAAAAATACAGTCAGAAGAAATAAGAACTTGTGATTTGTAGTTCAAAGGTTAACAATAATTTATTGTATATTTCAAAATAACTAGTAGATAATAATTCCAATGTTTCTAGCATCTTAAAAAATCAGAGAAATGTTTGAGGTGATAGATATCCCAATTACTTTTATTTGATCCTTACACACTATATGAATGCATCAAAATATTATATGTAATTCAAAAACATGTACAATTCTTAGGTATCAATAAAAAGAAAGGTGGTCTTCAAAATACATATATCTGGCATCATGATCTAATGTAAGCATTTCCTTTAAAAATCAAGAATAAAAAACGAGAGTAATTGTTTTCATCGTGTTTATTCAAAATGTTACTAGAAGTTACAGTTTGCAATGTAGAATAAGATAATTAAATAAAAAGTTTAGAAATTTGAAAAGAGAAAATGAAATTCTTACTGGGAAATATAACATGACTGTCTACAAAGTATATGCAAAATTTATGGGAAAATATTACAATTAATAAAGTCTAACACAGTCAATAGGTCTCAAATTCACCTGTTTACACTTGCCACAAGTCTAAAAATATGATTAGTAGATCATAACTTATAACAATAAAGAAATGTTAGAAAACTTTTTAAAAATAATAAAATAATTGATGTGTAAAACAAGAAAATTATAAAACTGTTGAAACATTTAACAGTAAATATGAAAATTTATGCTATTATCATAATGAGTAAATGTAGTAAAGGTATTTATAGTCTATAATTTCTTTCTACAGATTTGATGTAATTTAAATTGAAATTTGAAAGGACATTATCTGGCGACTTTGATGGATGATTTTAACTTTTATATGGAAATAAAATCAGATATTGAGAAAATACGAAATTATATTCATTAAGTATGATGTCAATAAATTGCAGACAGAAATAGAATAGTGTGTTTTCATATGTAGTCTGTCTCCAAATGGACAATTGAGACACCACATGCAAAAACCAAATTAAAGTGGACTGGAACTTAAATGTAAAAAACAAAATTTAAACACTTTCAAAGTAATGTATTGCAAATGTGTTTATATACATGCATATATAAATATATACACACACATACAATTTGTATATATTGTAGTATGTGCACATATACTGCACACACACGCATACATTTATACATAACAAAAGACAATCTGTATAGAAAATATAAAGGCAACCCCACTAAAAAGTTAATAATAAATTTTTAAAACTAGGCAGGAGTAATAAAATATTAATCAATATTAAAAGACATTGTATTTAATGAAAGTAAAATATACTTTCACTGCATTGACAAACATTTAAATATCTGATAATGTGAAGTGTTAACAAGGAAGCAAGGAAAGGAAATAAGATATTACTAGGTGGATTATAAGTTGTTTTGGCTTTTGTTTGTTTGTTTGTTTTATTGAGACGGAGTCTCGCTCTGTCGCCCAGGTTGGAGTGCAGTGGCACGATCTTGTCTCACTGCAAGCTCTGCCTCCCAGGTTCAAGCGATTCTCCTGCCTCAGCCTCTCGAGTAGTTGGGTGTCACCATGCTCAGCTAATTTTTTGTATTTTTAGTAGAGACGGGGTGGAGTATAAGTTTTTATAGTCGTTTGGGGAAGTCATTTGGCATTTTCCATTGAAGCTGACAAACTAGCAGTACCTACAAAGGCTTTCATAACCAACGACTGTTCAATAGTGTAATTAAGAGAAATCAAGTCAATACAGGGAAGTGTAAACTCCTTACAGCACTCCACTGGTAGGGTTAAAATGATGAGGGCAGCAAGATTTCAAGTGTTGGTAAAACTCCCAACTTCCAGTTATTTACCAGTAACAACATGAGCTGGAAGCCTAGGTTTAAATATCAGAGACGCACCGTAAGTCATGGACTGAGGAGGAATCACATGGAGAAATCAACCCCTATTTTCTCTGGTAAACTAGTAAAGAGGGTCCTCTGAAAAGAGGGCAATTAGTTGAGTTGCACACATAATCCTTAGAAATTTATTCTTCAAAACTCTCACAAGAATTATTTCTACCTCCATCCTACCCCTCACCTTTTCTTTATCATACTGGTAGTTTTGTTTTTGTTTTTGTTTTTAGCAAACAAATATAGTTATCTTCACATCTAATAATGTATTATATTCTAAAAACTGCATTGTTAACCTCCTAGATTTGCTTAATTTGAGAGTTATAATTAGCTTCAATTTTCTTGAACAGAGTGAATGCAAAGTGTATTGGATTTTAATTTAAAATGCTATTTTATAGTTGATTTAAGTACTAAAATGTTATACACAAATTGCACTTTTAGTCAAATGACTCTCAAGTATTTTTTGAAGTGTATAATTAAAATATTTAAATGTGCAGTGATAAGCCACTTTCAGAAGCTCTGGAGTACTCCTAAAGGTGACTTGGAAAAAAACCCAAAACCAAACTTTCCTCCTTCCACAACACCTGGTAGCCACTTTGAATAATTGGTTTTTGAAGTACTTCAGAATAAGGATGCTTTTCACTAGTTATTAACATAACTCAGCAGAGTTAGTGTGGTTTCCATTTTACAGGCATTTAGAAGCAGGATATATTTTCAAAAGACTACACCTCATTACCTGTAATAAGAGCAACCTTACGCTCTTTCAATAGAAGCTATTCACAACCTTCATTGGCAAGCGTGATTTAATAAACGTATTTATCTTATGCACATAATCATTGCCATCTCATCATAATACAACCTTTTAAGCCCTTGACTTTTCTTCAAAAGAACTTATTCTTAAAAATAAATAACTTCGATAATTTTTTATGTTTACTTTCCACATTTTCTCAAAGAGCTCAGGTTGCCTGCAAGATACTGTTTTGTCATCTAAGCTATGTAGCCAGCTGAAAGAGACATGTGGTATTATATTTTATCGCATGATAAAAGTAAGGTTGAAAGGTGGTTGTTTCATTGATCCTCTTGTCTCAGTAATCTCATTGTTTACTCTGTTGTACTCTGTATTGGATCAATAATTTTCTGCACAATGTGTATCAGTTACAATAATTTTTCACACAGTGGTTTGTATGTTAGTCTGTGGGTTGCAATTTATCGTAACTCCGTAGAAGTTTATAAACTATTCACCTTTTCCCTGATATTAACCCAATTTGAGAAATCCAAATTGTTATTTATTAATGTGAAGGACATCGATCTCCTTCTTGTCAAATGTGATGTAAACCCTTTCCCTTCTAGAACCCATTAGGGCATACAGTGTCTTTTAGCCTTAATTTATCTCACATACATGGTATGCAGACCAGCCCTGAATCAGATGCTGTCTGTGTTCTCTGGTTATAAGACAGAGATTCAAAACAAGACCACTTTCTGTCCTTCATCAAATAAAAAATTTTGTCTTAAAATGAAGTTTAGACGGAAAAAACATATCACTTAAAAGAAAAATTAATTATAGGATTGGTGTAATAAGCTTGAAACTCACTGATAGCATCCTAGTACAATTTCAACAAAATGAAAGTAGCAGCTTTAAATATCCATGCATTATCATCCATGAGTGTATATTGCTTGCCTTCAGGGTCATAAATTAACAGCTAACACTCAAGTGCAATAATTTTCAAATTGCAGTCAATGATCAACCTGAATCAGAATCTTCTGAGGTCTTTGTTAAGAATGCAAACTACTTGGATGTTCTCCAGGCCTACAGAATTGAATATGTGCAGCAACATGGATGTAAGTGGAGGACATTATGTAAGTGAAATAAGTCATGCATCGAAAGACAAACTTCACATGTTCTCATGTATTTGTGGGAGTTAAGAATTAAAACAATTGAACTCATGGAAATAGAGAGTAGAATGATGGTTACCAGAAACTAGGAAAAGCAGTGGGGTGGGGATAGTGAGGATGTTTGATGGGTACAAAAATATGGTTAGATAGAATGAATAAGATATATTATTTGATAGCATAACAGGGTGACTACAGTCAACAATAACTTATTGTACCTTTAAAATAACTAAGAGTATAACTAGAATGTTATAACACAAATGATAAATTCTCGAGGTGATATATTACTCATTTACCTGGTATGATTACTATGCATGGTAGGCCTGCATCAAAATTTCTCTTGTACCATATATATATATATATATATATGCATATGTATATTTATGTACACATATATGTGTGTGTGTGTATATATATGTATATACTATGTACCCACAAAAAAATTGAAAAAAATACTCATTTAACCAGCTAGACCAACAGTCTTCACTGTATGAAAGCCCTGGAATCAGAGGATTAAGAGCCACATATATCAACCTGCCTTACAGCTGCAGATCTGAAGAGATGATGTGAACATCAATAAAGTGAATAGAAAGTAAGGTAAAATTGTAATACCAATAATTCCAATAGAAAAACACAAAGTGAGGCCATACTCTATTTCTGACATATTTAAAGGTATGTTAGAAGTACCAACATTAAGAAAGTAAGTAAATATTACACAAGACAGGTTCGAAAAGCAAAAATACTGCAGAGCAAAGAAAAAAGCACCATGCTGGAAACTGGTAGGATGGTCAGACTTCTGAAAATTGTTTCTATCGAAGCCAAATTCTTAGACATCCTCTCTCAGAGGAAGGAATCCTTGTGTACTAGTGAAAGAGCAGAAAGGCTGTTTGAGAACGTACTCCTTCAGTGAGTCTTATGGAAATGGGCCTCTCCCGCTCCAAAGATGAGTGCTGGGATTTTGGAAGGGAGACAACAAAACAATGAAATTGACTAAATTGAATAACTCTTTGCCCTCCTGGGCAAATAGGGCCTAATAAGCTCCAAAGGGCCGTACTCCTAGCACAGGCAGTCACATCTTTATTGGGTTCCTCGTAGTGAGAGCAGGCACAACAGACAGAACAGGCTTAGAGAAGCTTCTAAGTTAGAAAACTGTGGGAAAGACTGTGACGCAAAGAATAGATATGCCCTGAAGAATCACCAGAAATGAGTATTTCTCAAACAGTGCTGTATAAAGAAATAGAAGAGCATTTTGGAAAAAAGTATAATTTTGGGTTTTTTTTTTTTGAGATTTAAAAAATGTCTATTTTTGAAACTAGAACAACAATTTACATGAAGAAAAATGTTCGTATTTATAAAGTGTGACCGTAAGATATAGTACAGGATCATAGCATTTTAATTATAATAGAGTGAGCATTTCTTAAACATAAAACAGAATTTCATCAGCAAAAAGAGAAACAAAAAGAGGGAGGATAAATGTATAGATATTTTTAATTAAGAGAGAGAATGATTGGTTTATATTTACTTAGTGGCCATTTTATTTTCATAATGCCAGACTTGTCTTTTGCTCTGGCTAACCTACCTTGGAACTGGGTTTTCTTGTCATCTTTTAATTTCTAATTGCTCTTTTGATATACATTATTTACTTAATTTTTTTTTTTTTTTTTTTTTTGAAATGCCATTTCACTTCTGTTGCCCAGGCTGGAGTGCAATGGCACGATTCGGCTTGCTACAACCTCTGCCTCCTGGGTTCAAGCGAATCCCCTGCCTCAGCCTTCTGAGTAGCTGGGATTACAGGCATGTACCACCAGGCCCAGCTAATTTTTGTATTTTTAGTAGAGATGGGGTTTTCCATGTTGGTCTGTCTG
>NW_012109141.1:2590230-2592258 GCF_000951045.1 Mandrillus leucophaeus
CATCTGTTGTTTCCTGACTTTTTAATGATTGCCATTCTAACTGGTGTGAGATGGTATCTCATTGTGGTTTTGATTTGCATTTCTCTAATGACCAGCGATGATGAGCATCTGCTTGTTGGCTGCATAAATGACTTCTTTTGAGAAGTTTCTGTTCGTATCCTTTGCCCGCTTTTTATGGGGTTGTTCTTTTCTTATAAATTTGTTTAAGTTCTTTGTAGATTCTGGATATTAGCCCTTTGTCAGATGGACAGATTGCAAAAATTTTCTCCCATTCTGTAGGTTGCCTGTTTACTCTGATGATAATTTCTCTTGCTGTGCAGAGCTCTTTAGTTTAATTAGATCCCATTTGTCAATTTTGGCTTTTGTTGCCATTGATTTTGGTGATTTAGTCATGAAGTCTTTGCCCATGCCTATGTCCTGAATGGTATTGCCTAGGTTTTCTTCTAGGTGAACCTTGCTTTTTAACATGCATTTATATATCTCAAGTATTGTTACATATCAACAACTTAGTACATTTTAAAGAATGATATAATATTATCTTAAATTAATACTAGAGAATTTATTTAACCAGTCTCCTACTGGAAGACATTGAGGTCATTTCTTATCTTTTGGTATTACAAACTATGCTGTGATAGTATCTACAAAAATAAGACATTTTGTATATTTTTACATGCATCAATAGGATATAGTTTCATGTGCACCTATAATATCACTTCCTAGAAGGAGAATTGCTGAGTTATACAGCATTGAAAGACATTATTTACCAAATGTTTATCTATAAAGGTTTTCTATTTTATAATCCAATTATTAATACAGAAGAGTATTTATGCCCTTTCTTAGAGTACATTAAAAATTCATTGATTTCTGCTAATCAGAAACATTAAGACTATTGTATTGTATTTCAGTATTTTTTCTCATTTGGAGTGTGTTGAGCATAATTTCTCATGGGTGTAATTTTTATCTTTCCAGATCATTAAAATTGAATAAGACTCTCATATTTTTTCTGGTGTTATTTACCTTTTGCTTTGATTACTATTTATTTCATTTTGTTCTATGTGATTTTTTTCCTGGTTTTCCGTAATCTTAGACCAAACAAGCAGTTGATTGCTTCTCTAGCTCAAAACTGATCACTTTTGTAACTTTATTATTAATATTTTGCATGATGCATGGCATATATAAAAGTATCTTATAGAGTAATGTATTCTAATCACTAAGACAGAATTTTCTTTTCTCAGTAATTGAATTATTTTGAATTTTTTAAATCCACAGTGAAGTTGAAAGTACAATAAATACCCAAACATTTCTCTTCTAGATTTACAAACTTTGAAGATCTTGCCACCCTCTCCATATCTATATTATTTATATCTATGTCTATATCTACATCTATATCTGTATGTATATATCTATCTATATCTACATCTATCTAGATCTATAACTGTCTGTATTTATATCAAATATAGACATAGATCTGTGACAGACATAGGTTCATATATCTGTCGTCTATCTACCTCTTTATCTCTCTATATGTCTTTTCATCCACCCACAAACACTTCCCTTTTGCTAACTCATCTAATGGTAACTATATTGATAGTCCATCCCTAAATGTTACCCCAAATAATTAAATTCTTCTATGAAACTATATCACATGAAGCATATAAGATAATCAGCATTATTTCAATGCCATCATCCAATATATGGCCCACTTACAAATTTTTCCAAATACCTTCAAGATGTCTTTCATTTTTTTCAATCCAAAATTCATGCAATGTCCATGCGTTGCATTTGGTGTTATGTCTTATTAGCCTCCTTAAATAAAGAAAAATACCATTGCTTACTTCTTTTGAGAAACTCAGGCCAGTATTCCTGACAACATGTAATTCTGAATTCAACTGACTGTTTTTACTTGATTAAATGGAGGTCAGTAATTTTCAGCAAGAGTGACACATAAGTCATGCACTTGTTCCACTGCATTACATCACAATGGCAATGCCAAGTTTGACTGGTTAGTTAAGACCATACCATCAAATC
>NW_012109141.1:2595509-2596994 GCF_000951045.1 Mandrillus leucophaeus
TCTCAAACTGCTGATCTCAGGTGATCCACCGACCTCGGCTTCCCAATATTTCAAGTTTTTGGACATTCTGTGCCATCCATGTTTTCTTGATGTTTATATTTGCTGCTGCTGCTGTTATTGTTGTTGTTTGTTTGTTTGTTTTGAGATGGAGTCTCACTCTGTAGCCCAGGCTGGAGTGCAGTGGCAGGATCTCAGTTCACTGCAACCCCCGCCTCCCAGGTTCAAGCAATTCCTCTGCCTCAGCCTCCCGAGTAGCTGGGACTACAGGCACATGTCTCTATGCCCAGCTAATTTTTTGTGTTTTAGTAGACAGGGTTTCACTATGTTTCACAGGCTGGTCACGAACTCCTGAGCTCAGGCAGTCTGCCCTCCTCGGCCTCCCAAAGTGCTGGGATTACAGGTGTGAGCCATCGTGCCCGACCTATATTTGCCTTTTAAATGTGTTCATTTTATTTAAAAATAATTCAATGGAAAATATTTTTCTTCTATATTTTTTGTCTGATGACCATTTAACTCTACAGAGCAACCCCTATTGCCAAACTCTTAAGCATTTTGAAAGGAACATAATGAAAGAAAAATAATAAAAGGAACATAATATGTTTACATAATACATATCTATAAATGACCATGTGTATATGTGTGTGTATATCTATGTCTATATTTATCTATATGTCAATCTCATGTTTATGTCTATATCTACATATACTTTTGATTATCACAACAGGAATTGTACCTTCTGTGTGAACCTTGCTTTTTTTTATTATTATACTTTAAGTTCTGGGGTACCTGTGCAGAATGTGCAGGTTTTTTACATTGTTATACACACGCCATGGTGGTTTGCTGCACCAATCAAACCATCATCTACATTAGGTATTTCTCCTAATGCTATCCCTCCCCAGACCCCCACACCCCAATAGGCCCTGGTGTGTGATGTTCCCTTTCCTGTGTCCATGTGTTTTCATTGTTCAACTCCCACTTATGAGTAAGAACATTTGGTATTTGGTTTTCTGTTCATGTGTGTGTTTGCTGAGAATGATGGTTTCCAACTTCATCCATGTCCCTGCAAAGGACATGAACTCATCCTTTTTTATGGCTGCATAGTATTCCATGGTGTATATGTGCCTCATTTTCTTTATCCAGTCTATCATTGATGGACATTTGAGTTGGGTCCAAGTCTTTGCTATTGTGAACAGTGCCACAGTAAACATGCATGTGCATATGTCTTTATAGTAGAATGATTTACAATCCTTTGGGTATATGCCCAGTAATGGGGCTGCTGGGTCAAACGGTATTTCTAGTTCTAGATCCTTGAGAAATCGCCACACTGTCTTCCACAATGGTTTAACTAATTTACACTCTCACTAAAAGTGTAAAAGCATTCCTATTTCCCCACATCCTCTCCAGCATCTGTTGTTTCCTGACTTTTTAATGATTGCCATTCTAACTGGTGTGAGATGGTATCTCATTGTGGTTTTGATTTGCATT
>NW_012109141.1:2599601-2603599 GCF_000951045.1 Mandrillus leucophaeus
AGACTTTGTGAATATTCTGTATCCTAACTTTTTGCCCATTAGTGTTAGTATCCATTGATGAAATTGCCTGATACAGTTATTATATTTGTTATTACGAAAAGATGATTCTGTTCTAATGAACTGAAAAGTCTTTATATGTGCTGTAATTGTTTAATAAAGAAGATAATGTTAGAATGATATCTGTATCATTCACAGTGATAACATCATAATATGATTTAAAGGCCTTATATTAAAAACCCTTTTAAAGCCCACCACCAACAATTCTTATCCAAGAAAATTCATCCACTTTTGAAGTCCTTAACTTGGTTTAATAGCTCTAGTGTTTATTCTATTTTAGAGTTTTTGTTCTTTAATTTTCAAATAGATTAGCAATTTCTGTGAACAAATTAAGTTACAGAATCACATGCCTATGTTTATGATTAATGTTTTACTAATATAATCTACAGTATAGGCAATATTCTTGTCGATGATCAACAATTCCAGTCATAATTAGGGATGAACAACTTATTATGGCAGCAACAGGAGAGTCGTGAGGATTTTCCCATAGACAAGCAGCATTGGTAATGCTCTGAAAACAGAGAACAGTTTTAGGGCAAATTACATCAAGGTATAAAAATGTAGAGGTGAAAAAAATACCCAAGTATGGAGAAAATGTATAGGTAGCCATGTATCTATGTGATGTGGATAATTGTTACAGTTCTGTAACTGAATAAGCATAAACACTATGATTTGAGTACATCATTCACTTATAAGGCACTGATTTATACCATTTTACTAAAATAAAATGATCAGCACATAATTCATAGCAGGATCTTTTCTTGTTTAACAAATTGAAGTACTTGGTTTGTAACTAGCCATGTGAAAAGCTCATAAATATTAATGAAATATTCTGAAATGTTCCATTTATTGTCCGTGAATAGTCGTGGAAGATAGTAAAAGAACTTGATTGAAAATAAGCCTTAAACTTCTTTAATAAAGACACACTCCATTGGAAATTTTCCTGTAATGTCACGGTTTTATCTTTTGTTATTCTTTTTCATCAGTAATATAGAACAGTGCAGTGAGGTGACTGAGAAGTAAAGGTCTTAGACTACTTACCATAGCAAAATTCATTGCTTACATGAGGCTTAATGATCTTTACATTTGTTAAGTATTTGACTCTGTAGATGGTCCTTTACCATACTCAACCAGAATATGATACAGTTAAATAATTTATCTTTTTTAGTTAATTAGTTATGATTCAAGTATGGAAAGATCAGATTATTAGGAATTCCATCTCCTTCATGGGAATCTTCTCTTCACTTTTGATTTTCTGAAGACTACACGGATCTTGTGCTGCCCAAAAGAGGTGTCAGTCTGATTTCCATAAACAACTGGGAAAGGTCCAGTGCCTGAATTGCAGGCTACTACTCCTTATTATTTTGGTGCACAGTGTCACTGCAGAAGCTCCCCAGACTGGCAGGTCTTTCCTTCAATATGAAACCATTCTAAGGCAGTCTTCTATTGTAGAAAAATAAGGAGAGTTATCCCACTGCTTCCAAGCAAAATTAGAAAAAAAAAAAATCTTTGTGAATTTGGATTTCACAAATATTTTTTTAGATAAGATACTAAAAGCAAAATTCATTTAAAAAGATGCATAGGATTTCATCAATATTAACATTTCTTTGCTTTTAAAGAAACTATTAAGAGATTAAAAACACAAGCTAAACCTGAGGAATAACACATGCAAAACACAAATCTGGTAAAACCTGTGTCTAGACTACATTAAAAATATTCATGTGCTGGGTGCGGTAGCTCATGCCTGTAATCCTAGCACTTTGGGAGGCCAAGGCGGGTGGATCACCTGAGGTCAGGAGTTCAAGATCAGCCTGGCCAACATGGTGAAACCTGGTCTCTACTAAAAATACAAAAATTAGCTGGGCGTGGTGGCAGGCGCCTGTAATCCTAGCTACTAGGGAGACTGAGGCAGGAGAATCTCTTGAACTTGGGAGGCAAAGGTTGCAGTAAGCCAAGATCACACCATTGGACTCCAGCCTGGATGCCAAGAGCAAAACTCCATTTCAATAAATAAATAAATAAATAAATAAATAAATAAATAAATAAGTATTCATAGCTTCATAAGAAATAAACTCATAGCTCAAAGAAGAAATTCATAGCTCAAATAAAAAACAGCAAACTAACAAAACAATTAAATAGGCTAAAAATTTGAGCAAAAGATAAATGGATGACAATTTAACACATTTAAGATGCTCAACATTATTACTCTTTGGTAAAATGTAAATTAAAACCATAATAAAATATCACTACACACATATTTGGATGGATTAGAACAAACATACAGCTGAAAACCTGGCTATATCAATTGAAAAAATATTAGAATACTCATACATTATTGGTGGGACTGCAAAATAGGAAGGTCACCTCAAAAATATTTTGGCAGTTTCTTTTAAACACATTCAAGAAACAACAAGGAGGCTCTTTTAGTTTTTAAATATAAAAAATTTAAAAAAGAACTAGTGGGAAATTTGGAGACAATGCCCTCCATAAATTTTAGGGAAGGCCTTCCAGAAAAAAAGAAGCTTAATTTATTTTTTCTATGAACAGCCAGCTATTTGAGAGTTTTGATTGGGATGGGGGAAGTAAAAATTATTATTTTGTCTGTTCTTTAGTACCTCTGGATTATAGAGGTACCAAAAAGATACATACGATTTCATCAACACTTAATCTATAATCCAGAGGTACCAAAGAAAAATCACGTACACAGGTTAGGTAACACTGCAATTGTCTATGAGGAAATCATCAATAGATTAAGTTTATAGATTTGTAGGTAGAGTGAAATGGAAGGATTTCACATGTATTTTGAAAGAATAAGAACAAATATTTTCTGATTTACAGCCTTTTGGCTGCAATAACTGCATAAATTATAGTATATTTGATGAGAAGGGTAATAATAGGGGAATAAAATGTTCAGGGAAGATGGGATTCTAGTGGCAAACAAGATTTAAGATTAATCTAATCTTAATCTTAAAATTTAAGAACTTCTCCTTTCATTAAGCTATGTTTCTCAGTGTCCACATAGACACTTGCCAGAGTTTTCTAGGCATGGTTACTACAATGCCGATGGCCATGTCTATGTTAGGATTACGGAACTTATCAAAAAGGACCTTCCTAACAAAAAGCACTGTGTGTCCAAACTCCTTTAGCACATCCAAATTGTATTGTAAAAAATAGACGGTGTTAAGATAAGTTGGGAAACAAGTACAGAATAAAGGAAAAGTGAAATCTTGCCAAAAGTATAGAGTAGATTAAGAACCAATAAGCCTGGAGGAATTCTTTGCAAATAGCACAAATGGTTTTGTATGTATTTAGAGTATGAGTTGCATGATTGCATTCACACAAATAGTAATTAAGTATGAAAAATGTAGTCATTTCAGATCAACTCCACTAGGCATGGCAGGCCCAAGTTTTCTTTTTTGTACCCAACAGAAATACATCACACTTTGGAATTTCTGATAGTGAATTTGGGGATCCTCTGGCCATTTTTTCTAGACTGCAAGGATCTTCGTGTTTCATACTGGTCTAGGTGAGAAAAGATAAATCGTGCAGGTTTATGAAGAAGAGCAGATGAATAGGATATATTTAATTGATATCTAGAGGACTAGTTTTACATTAACTATGTTTCATATATAAGGCAATCTCACTGATTAATCTCTTCATTTGAAGAATTCTATATAACAGTCTTGTAATTTGAGATGTCAGTATGTAGTGGGTAGAAGGGAATCCAGCTTTTCTTTATACGTGGCATTGGGACTGGCAAGATGAAGGCATTTCTGTCAAGAATGGTGACATAAAAGGGCAGATATGAATTTTTTCCAGAGGAGTAGGCTTCCTTCAGTGAGACTGAAAGGAGGCAATGCTAAGTAGTCCCTTTATCAATTCCCTCAAAAGCAGGTTTATGTTGTGCATGCCATGACTCACCATCTTTTTTCCTTCCTTCC
>NW_012109141.1:2603649-2618056 GCF_000951045.1 Mandrillus leucophaeus
TTTTTCTTTTTCTTTTTCTTTTTTTTTTGACGGAGTCTTGCCCTGTTCCCCAGGCTGGAGTGCAGTGGCATGATCTCGACTCATGTAACCTCCGCCTCCTAGATTCAAGCGATTCTCCTGCCTCAGCCTCTCGAGTAGCTGGGATTACAGGCACCTGCCACCACGCCCAGCTAATTTTTGCATTTTTAGTAGAGACGGGGTTTTGCCATTTGGGCCAGGCTGATCTTGAACTCCTGACCTCAGGTGATCCACCTGCCTCAGCCTCCCAAAGTGCTGATTACAGGCGTGAGTCACTGCACCATGCCATGACTCACCAATTTTAATAAAAAGAGAGACTCAATACACTCATACTGAAGGCATGCGTGAATAATATAGTTGCATAAATTTTAGTACAACTTTGGGTCTTCATGAGGAAAGGAGAATGGTCTGCGTTAATGAATTAGTTTATATCTAATTCACTATCTACAAATTTTATTTTAGTAAAATTGGGAGACCATGAAACTCCCAGGTTTTAGCTTTATCCACTAGATTTGCTGCCCTGATATCTTCCTTCAACCCTCAACACTGCATATGGTCTCATTTAAGCTATATAGAAAAAAATTGGAACCCCATGTATAGATAGCTATTAAATATGCTTATGTTGGAGTCAACCACAATTTCACTACGTGAACAAATACACTAATCAGTGCTGTTAGGTGATTCAGATGTTCTCAGTAAGTGTCATGCAGACTGTAGAACATAAATATGACCACAATTCTTTATGTTCTCAGTTAAGAAGTAGAAGGAAATCTTGGGACGGAAATTTTGGGAAGGAAATCGTGTGTACTTGGGACCTACTGCACTGAAGAACATTCTAACTTAGAAAAGAGATACCAACCTTCCGCCTACCCTGTCCCCCAAAAGTAGCTTAATTTTCTGCAGTTTGGAGAAACCGTGGTAGTACTCATAAAATTGTGTTTGGACAAGCATGATACTATACGTGTGCTCAAGGCCGAAAGACTCTGAACTACCTGCTACTTAATTCTGCTAGGGACACATTAAGTTATGTTAGATACAGAATCGGAGGGTGACTGACACTTCACTTTTTCTGAGACACTAAGGAGTAGAATTCTCAAGCAACTTGACACCTCAAATGATTATTTTCTCTCTAGGTAGATGAGAGAAAAATGCTAAAGCCTAGTGAGTCGTATCCTGGTACTCAGGATGAACACAGAAGCTTTTGTGTTTTTTTTGTTTTTTTGTTTTTTTGGTTTTTTTTTGAGATGGAGTCTCCCGCTCTCTCCCAGGCTGGAGTGCAGTGGCGCCATCTCGGCTCACTGCAAGCTCCGCCTCCTGAGTTCACGCTATTCTCCCGCCTCAGCCTCCTGAGTAGTTGGGACTACAGGTGCACGCCACGACGCCCAGCTAACTTTTTTTTTGGGGGGCGGGGGGGCGGGGACCGGAGTCTCGCTCTGTCGCCCAGGCTGGAGTGCAGTGGCTGGATCTCAGCTCACTGCAAGCTCCGCCTCCCGGGTTCACGACGTTCTCCTGCCTCAGCCTCCCGAGTAGCTGGGACTGCAGGCTCCCGCCACCTCGCCTGGCTAGTTTTTTGTAATTTTTAGTAGAGACAGAGTTTCTCGATCTCCTGACCTCGTGATCCGCGCGTCTCGGCCTCCCAAAGTGCTGGGATTACAGGCATGAGGCACCGCGCCAGGCCAAAGCTTTTGCTTTTTGCAAGTGGTTGTAGGGTAGAAGAATAAAATACTGGAATCAGCTCCTTAAGAATTGTGAACTAAGATCTTCCAGTAACACTACTGAGAAGACCATGGTAACTTCTTTTAATATGTCTTATATGTGGCTTGAAAACAAAACAAAACAAAACAAAAAAACTCTTGAAGATTTAAGATGTCTTTATTTGAATGTTCCAAAATTTCACTGTAATAAGCTTGGTATAGGTGTTTCATTCTCATTAAGCCAATTGGTTGGAAGACTCTTTCAGTCTGGGCACTAGCAACCATTAGTTCTAATAATTATTCTGATACATATTAAACTTTTCTGAATTTCGGCTCATCTGTTTCCTCTGTTCCCTCTTTCTGAGACCCCTAGATTGCATTCAATCCGCCTCTCACATCCGTTCTCTCCGTATTTCTCTTTTTGTGCTCTTTAATTCTATTTGCTAAATGATTTCTCTTTCAGAAGTTCTATAGCCTTTTTAAAATATATGGTATCATGATTTTCTTTTTCAAATAACTTTCTACTGACTTTCTAATTTCACCTTTATTGTGTTAGATCAAGTCTCTGCTTTCTATCATGTTTACTTCTGTTTCCTCTTAAATATCTTTCTCAGTAAAGGTGCATCGGTCATAACTTACAGTAAGCAACATTCTTATTTATATCTTTACTTTTCTTTGAAAGTTGAAGACTGTGGTTCAGTTTTCAATTCCTTCCACATAACAACCCACCATGCCCACAATCCATATCTATAAAACCCAGTATCATCTCACTGGTTTCTCCTATGTAGACTGATTCTCACCACCACTGAAGACTTCTTTTGCATATCTTCTGCTTAGCATTTGGCTTTATTTATTCTCATCCTTTTATGCTAGTGTTCTAAACTGGTGGCTACTGAAAAAACATAATGTTCTATTCAAATTACTTTCTCATTACTCCTGCAAGCACATATTGGGGTTGTGGTAGTGTTAAGAGCTGGTTTGAGTGGTTTCAAATTCTTTTACTATCTTCAGTATACCAACTTTTTAAAAAAATACTATGACATAAATCTGAAATACTACTGTTATGTTGATACTGATAATGTTTTCTGAATTTTACTATTTTGATTTGATTTGTTTCACTTGTACTGGTAGTAAGATTCTATGTATAACATCATTGTTTTATCTTTGACTGAGTACAAGTTTGTTTCTGTAACAAAAACAGAGTACCCTAAGCCAGAAATTTTACCTGCATTCCAAACCTAAGCAAAGATTATGACCTAAATCTACATTCTGATAAAATCTATTAACAAATTTTCTTGGATTTTTCTCTTTTAAATGATTTGAATATGTATTCAAGGAAATTATCAGCAAAGTAACCCATAAGAAGTCAAATCATATCTGTAACCTTTAAAGAATAAGAACACAAGGACCAGGCATGGTGGCTCACATCTGTAATCTCAACACTTTTGGAAGCCAAGGCGGGGGGATCACTTGAGCCCAGAAGTTCGAGGCAAGCCTGAGCAACACAGCAAGACCCTGTCTCTACAAAAAATAAAAGAAAAATTAACCAGGTGCAGTGGGGCATACATGTGGTACTAGCTACTCAGGAGGCTGAGGTGAGAGTATCTTTGAGCCCAGCAGGTCGTGGCTGCAAGTGAGCCATTATCAGGCCACTGCACTCCAGCCCGGGTGACAGAGTAAGATCCTGTGTCAAAAACAAAAAAACAAAAAACAAAACACTAGGTACATTATTATTGCTTAACTACAACACACTTGGAATTATAGGAAGTTAATTACTTTTTACTCAAACATTTTCAAAGCTTATGGTTCTAGTACATACAAAGCTAGAATTCTATTAAAACATATAATTAAGCATATCACATTTTGGCTAAGGCACACACACTAATAATACATTCTGAGGAAAAAGTTTTCTAGAATATTTATGAAAATAAAACAAAAATAAATTACTTAAAAGATATTATTGTGAGCAATTGTATAAAAACTTTTGACCTATGATTTATCACTTTTATTGTCATATTTATACCAAATTCTCTAGTTCACACAATTACTGAAACTGTTGGTATCGTAAACATCCAATTAGAATGGAAACTTTCTGTTCTGAGAAAGAAAAATTGGAAACATAAATTTACAAAGGGTAGTTCTTTACTATTTATATTGAAAAGTTTGCAAGGCTTCATAGGAAGCTGTCTATTTATGATTATATTTATTGTATATATTTATGATTATAGATCTTTTTTTGTTTGTTTGCTTTTGAGGCAGATTCTTGCTTTAGAGCCCAGGCTGGGGTGCAGTGGCACAATCTTTGCTCACTGCAACCTCCTAATCCCAAGTTCAAGGTATTCTCCTGCTTCAGCCACCCAAGTAACTGGGATTACAGGTGCGCACCACCACGCCCAGCCAATTTTTGTACTTTTAGTAGAGACAGGGTCTTGCCATGTTGCTTCGGCTGGTCTTGAATTTGTGAGATCAAATCATCCTCTCTCCTTGGCCTGCCAAAGTGCTAGGATTAGAGGTGTGAGCCATTCTGCCCAGCCTATTTATGATTATAATTATAATTATATTTAGGATTACATGGTTTTTTGTGTATAACTGTGGTAAGCAAGAGTAGCATGCAAAATTGTAAGAAGACAAAGAAGGCTCTCTCCTTTCCTTGCCTAACCACTTCTTTGGGATTTTTCATGTAGTAGCATTCCGTCTCTCAATATTTCTTTGGAAGGGTACTAGTTTATAAATTGTTGATTGAGAAACATGGAAATCAAATTCTATGTCTTTATTCATCAATGGTCATAATATTTATAAACTAATCAGAAAAAAATTATTCTGTGTGGTAAAAATAATATATATTTATAATTAGAATTGCTTGAGATGTTGGTCATCTTTTCTTATTGTTTTCTTATTCCTTTGTATAATACATTAAATAACTACTTGTACATTAAGGTTCATCATAAAAGATGTATGCTTGATAGTTTTGATTTTCTAATTGAACACAAACCAGAAAATGAAGAGTACTCCTCAGTAAAGAAAAATGTTAGCTCTTTCAAAGATGAGTCCTTTACTAATATATCATATTTAGCAGCTGGGATGAGAGTGGAGGTATGGCAAAGAGGTTGACTGTTTCAGTCTAGGAGATAGCATGATTATGTTCCTATTACTTCCTCATTCTATTCAGCTCATAAAATCATTTTTTCATGTTTTCTTATGTAATTTGAATGTTTCTTAATATTTTCTAAATAGGTATTAGGTGTCTTTGTAAGCAAAAAAAAAATCATCATGGGCCAGAAAAAAATACAAATTTGGCTAGCCAATGCTTTCAGCATAGATTAATAAAAAAACTTCAATATTAAAATCATGATATTTCAGTTGAGGTAATAATATCTGCATATTTAATACACTGACTATATTTTTGAGATATACCCTTTGAACAATTCACTCAAAAAATAAATAGAAATCGTCTTTAGAAATTCTATCATATAGTCAAGATGTTATTTATGCTGCCATTTTTTAATATATGTTCTTTCTCGTTTTAAAAGTATAAGTACCTTTCTCTTCAAATCAATTGTGCATCTATGTAAATTTAAAATATTCTATGTATATTTAAAATATATTTCCTCTTTGTTGGCATAAGGCATAGGAAATACAACTTGTCTTTATAAAAATTATCTAAGATTTCAGTTAACATTGAAACAACAAAATGAAGAAATGATAACTATTCTCTGTGAATAAATACTGTTCAGTAGATATCTAATTATATTTTTATTTGTATGATAGCACTTCTTCTTCTTTACATATAGTTGATACTCCAGCAGCACTAATTTGAAAACACCTATTGAGATTTACATAATAGTTTGCAAAATAAACTTTAAATAAATGTAAATTTCTTCACAGTGTAATGGAGTTCCACAGATAAGGGTACAAAAACATTCATCATACACATTGATCTCTTACATTTGCCACTTGCACGCCAGGAATTGTTTTGTAGTTTGCATATCAGAGGTTTAATCTGACTGTAAAGCAGTATATTTACTGGGTCATGTATGCATCAGTAACGGCTATTACAGATTGGGTGTCAATACAATTATGGAATGTGAAATAACACTATTTGATAAATTTTTTTTTCTAATAAAATATCGTGTTTCTTTCCCAGCAGAGCACATAATGCTTTCCATCAATTTTGTGATCAGTATTCAAGCTTCTCAAAAAAAGTACACTGGTACAATTCCATCTCTTAGTTTCCTTTGAGAAAATACTAAAAATATTTTCTGGTTGTCCAGACACTTAAATTGTAACACCGGAGAGCTCCTTTTTGTAAACATGAAAAGTTTTCACACTCTTTCTCCTTTATTTGGACAAAGGGTTGTTTCGTTAAAACTATCACACAGATTCAATTCTCCAAGCCCAAACAGATTCATAATAGTTTGGTCTCCATAGGATCATTTTACTGTGCATACTTATTCTAAGTTGTAATGCTTATATTAATATTTTTATCTCTAGCTTTCTTTTTATTAATTCAGTTTTTAACTGGAAAAATGCACTGAATGACAAATAAAAATACAAAATTAATGTAAACAAGAATAATTCTTTACCTACCTTAACCAGCTAGAAAAAAAAGTAACACAAAATAACAATTTTTAAATGAATAGGCAACACAAAACTCCAATCCCTGAAAGAAGCTTTAAAAAACAAGTGAGCATGACAATTTCATCAGATCACTATAACTGAAAACAATCCCAAAGCCATAATTCATGAAGGGAAAATTCAAACAGAGGAAAGCAGTTGTTACATTTAGTTTCATAGGTCAACTTTGCTAGGTTATGGTGTCTAGTTGTTTGGTCATACACTAGTCTAGATATTGATGTGAAGGCATTTCCTAGATGTGATTAATATTTAAACCGCATTGATTTTAAGTAACGGAGATTGCCTTTAATAAGATGAGTGGACCTCCTACAATCAGTGAAAGCCCTAAAAGCAAATATTGGGATTTCCTGCAGAAGAAGAAATTCTGCTTCAAGACGTTAATATAGAAATGCTGCTTGAGTTTCGATCGTGCTGGCCTAAACTACAGGTTTCAGACTTGCCAGCTCTCACAATCATGTGAGCCAATTCTTTAAAATAAATAAAGAAGGTAAACAAAAGCACAAATATGATAAGGAAAAACATCAGGTACGTAAGTGATGAAATAAAAGTTCTAGAGATAAAAATATATCAGGGATTTTTTAAATACCCTGAAATGAATTAATATCAAAAGAAAAATGTCAATGAAATTAAAAATATACCAATGGAAATTCTCCAAATGATGCAAAAAATATTGAAGAAAATTAACAGAGGATCAATGACATGTGGGACAATCTCAAATTCTCTAAAAAAAATGCATAATAGGGAGAAGGATGTAAAAAATATTTGAACAAAATTGAACAAATGTGATAAAAATATAAACCAAGACATCTAAGAAGCTAAAAAGCTACTCAAGCATAATTCACATAGAGGAAACCACATAATGCATTGTAATTGAAGTACATATATCAAGTAATACAGAAAAATTTCAGAGCAACCAGAAATAAAAATAATTTAGTTATAAATGAATGAAGAAAGATAGTGAACTTCATATTAGAATATGTGCTAGCTAGAGGCAACTGAACAGCATCATTAGAACACAAAGAAAAAGAGAAGACAATATATCAACTTGAAATTTCAAGCACAACAAAAACACCTTTGAAAAATGAAAGTAAAATAAGGCACTTTTCAGATAAACAAAAGCTGAGAATATCCATTGCCTACACACCTTCACTATAATAAATATCAACTGAATGTTTTTAAACGAAGGAAAAATTTGCCAGATGAAATTTTGGATCTGCCCAAATAAAGAGTGTCAGAAATTGCAAATATTTGAGTAAATTTAAAAAAACTCTCTTTAGAGGTTAATGGAAGGAATTCTGGGTATCCAAGGCAACAGCAGGAATTTAGCTCTGATATTTCCAATTTCTTTTTTACAAAACAATGAAAACTAATTTTTAGTATTGGTGTGAGGATATTTATATACGCAATGAAGATAAACACAAAACCAGAAGTAAGACCACATACTTACATCCAATTGTTTTTTAACAACACGCCTAGGTAATTAATTTGGGAAGTAATATTTTTTCAACAAAAGGGCTGAAAAATGTTACTTATATCAAAAAAAAAAAAAAAAACAGGAATAAGGTTGACATCATATCCTACATAGAAAAATAAAAATACACCATAAACCTAAAGGTAAGCGAAAACTAGAAAACTTCCAGAAGAAAACAAGAGAATGTTTTTGTGGCATTATGATAAACATTAAGTTATCAGTTAAGACAGGGCAAAAATATCCATGATGCGTTAAAAAGAATGAATAAAATGATCTTTTTCAAAAATAAAAGTGTTTGCACTTTAAACAATACATTTAGGAAAAATAAAAGGTAGTTCCCAGATATGAAGACTATATTTATAATGTATGTATGAAGGATATGTATCTAGAATGTATAAGAAAGTCTTACCATTCAATAATAAGACAAATAAACTGATCCAAAAATGGGCAAAATGTTTGAATAGAAAGTTATAAGTTTTTTAAAAAAGAGTAGATATGCAAATGGAAAGTAAGCCTGTTAAAAATAATGTTTTCATCCACTGGGGCAATAGAAAATAAAATTATAGTGGCATACCACTACACACTGACTAGAATGGCTAAAACGAAAAAAAAAAAAAAAAGAAAAGACAGACAAAAGCATTTGTTAATGAGAAAATGGAGGAACTGAAATTCTATATTGCTGTTGGAATGCACAATGACGCAGCCATTTTGAAAAATAATTGGCAATATCTTATTAATCTAAATATGTTTATAAGATATAACATTCACATTCTTAGATATTTATACTAGATAAATAAAAACATATGTCCACACAAAGGTTTCTACTTCAGTGCCCATAGCAATTTCATTCATTTTAGCTAAAAATGCTGGAAAATACCATTGTTCCAAAACAGGTGAATAGGTAAACAAAATTTCGTATGTTGACATACAATTAAAGACCAATAATACAAGCAAAAGAATTACTGATACATAGAACAACATGGATGAATCACAGAAGCACATTGCCCAATAAAGGAAGCCCCAAACAAGAGAATATATATTATGAAATTCAGTTTGTATGAAATTCTAGATTCTAAGGAATCAAATAAATCGTTTCCAGGAGCTCAGGTGGGCCTAAGGAAGTGTCTGCAATAAAATGCAAAAAAACTTTTGGCCTAATGGAAATATTCTATAACATAATTCTGATGATGGGTACAATACTGTATAGATTTGGCAAAATTTACCAAATAGTATACTTAAAATCAATGTATTTTATTATATGTAAATGATACAAGAATGAGGCAGCTTGAAAAGAGAAATATATATTGATGCACTATTAATCA
Organism: Mandrillus leucophaeus; assembly: GCF_000951045.1. NCBI lineage: Eukaryota > Metazoa > Chordata > Mammalia > Primates > Cercopithecidae > Mandrillus > Mandrillus leucophaeus. The sequence goes on from NW_012109141.1 coordinate 2,612,790, forward strand.
CCAATTTAGTACGAAGACTTTTCTGTACTTGGCCTCAGTGTAATTAGTGATGACTCAAGATCGGTATAAAACTTCTGAAACTGCTTTATGGGACTTACAAGGAGTCTGAATCTCTCTCTTCCATCAGGATTCAGATTGTCTTTCGTGTTCATCCTTCCTGTTGTTTATGCCATTCTCACTTTCAATTCTGTTACATTTGTGTGTGTGTGTCAGGGGGGCAAATATTGGATGATAGGACACAGGTTTATTTCCTTTTAAGATAGGCAGACAAAAACTCAAGTCACAGTGTTCACATTATTTGCCGTACAGAGATAAGTTTATTTACAGCAAAAAATTAATACTTGTTAGGCCAGGTTATGCTAACCAATGATCATTTATTTATTCTTTATACTTTAAAAATGATAACTACGCACAATAAATGGGTATTTAGACTAATTTCTAGACTGTAGCACTAAAAATAATGTGGAGGAAAATTCTAAATAATAAACAGAATGTTTTCATCCTTTGCAAGAAGAGAACGTAAAATGCAAAATTTAAGAATTATCCCCTGCAGAATCCCAATTTAAAGATGAAGAAATCAAGGCTCACTGTAGCTAAGATATTTGACAGCTAATAGGTTGCAGACATGAAGTTATGATAGTCAATGAGGTGCCCTTTACATTAGATTTTTTTCAAATATATTCAGTCAATAATTTTTGGTCTGTATAGGCAGAGTGAAGGTAAGTTCACCAGTTATAAGAGACATATAGATGTTGACAAAAAATTGTGATACAGATGATTGCAGAGATGTGGGATTCTCCCTACCTGTCAGTGGTTCCTAGTTAAAAATTAAAAGTTTGTGGGGTGCATGAATGCCACAGATGTGAACTGAAGGGGATATTGTGATGCGTCTCTATAATCACTGTTGATGCACATACATCATTCTTGATTGTAAATACACTGAAGTTAGTCTTCTGGAAATATTTCTTATCATACACTGCAAATCCATGGTTACAAGTTAAGTGCGTGTGTATATTTGTGTGTATTTTATATATATATATATATGTATTTGATACCTCACCTCATGTATACATATATAATGCATACACTAAATATACACATAAATGTACACGTAATGTGAGATATACATTCTCTATATACACATTTTAAAGATAGATATCTAATCTATTAGGAGTACATATCCTAAGTGTTCAAAAGCTGTTCCTTAACTTTTAAATATTGGAGAAAAATAAGTCATTTAAACATGATTAACAAAGTTTAGGAGAAAAATAAATACATTTATATTGAATAACTTAATTTCAGATTTCAATTTTAAATAGTGTTTTTTCTCCATCAGTGTAAGTGCTTGATGCCTGCCTGTGTGATGTTTAAATTCATACTTCTGAATAAGTTTGAATATCTTTCCTCAACAATTTGACAGTTTAATCAGTAATGTCAGGAATAAATGTAAATTAACAATGAAGTAGAGTAAGATGCAGCTTTATAATTTTTTGTTAATATTTCTAGCGGTTACATTGTATTCAAAGAGATTATAAGATGCCTTAGTGAAATGAACAGGCTGTTATGCTCATTAAGAGCTCTTAATTAATTTACTTCCTTCAGGTGACATCCTTGCACACTGATTTAGGACACTGCACAAATGACAAGGATGCCACTGGATCATTAGGAAGGTTATTTAATGAATGCCTAACCTAATAAAGCACTGTGTGAATCATTTAATTGGATGAGTTATTAAATAACTGTTTTGTTCTGTTTTAGTATAGTTTGGTTGCTTTTTCTTTCCTACTCCTTTCATCTCATGTACAGAGGTGACTTTTCTTTCTTTGTTATCATTTTAATACTATATAGATAAACAGAATTGAAATTGAAGTAACCTTTAAAATACCTATGCTCATTAGTCCTCAAAGTAATTTAAAACGTTAGTAGGGGCATTATTTCTTCTCTATATGATTTATTGTTTTTCATTGCTTTTCATTGACTATAAAAATAATGACATGTTTAGCTATTAATATTTGCTTGTGAAATACACGTATGTGGTGGTTTACAAATCACACTGATTTCAAAACACTTCATAAAAGAGAATAGCAAAGGTGATGATAATTGACAGGATTTTCTGTTTAAGTAGTAACGACTGACTAGAATTGGCAATTCAACACGTGGGGACAAGCTTTATTGGTTCTAAACATGGTTTCTATTAATTTTTCAGATAACCAAGAAGGTCATTTTTTTTAAACATCTCGATCACAGCAAGCATGGAAAGTTGCATCAAAGAGGATTTACTTTTACTATAATTCTCCTTTCTCCCAAATCTCATAGATGTTAGAATAATGTTATTCCAGGAAAGATGATTCTGATAGATAGAATTGAACATTTTTGATATTAAAAATTACTCTCAACTTACAATGATTTTGGAAGAGTCAAATACATATATAACGGTTTCCTCTGTTTAAAAAATAACCTGGTATAGTAAGTGATCACTCATGGTTTATTCTACCTCTAAAACAAACTGTTCTAAATATGTTTGGGTGTAATAGGAGTAATTTGAGGATGAGGGAAATTCACCCTGTTCTTCCTAATTACTTATTCTTTGATGTACATTTCCTTTGCCTTTATTCTGCTTTGCCCTGACAGTTATGAAATTTAATTCCTCTTTATTTTACTATGGAAAAGTTATTTTACAAAATCCTTTTGCCTCTACATACTTCAAGTTTTATGTTTTCTTCTGACCTAGCTTTAGTTTATTAATTCTTCTTTTTCTTCATGAGAGCCTCTTGCAAAAATAAAGAGCTACAGGTTTTCTTTATAATAGGAAAACACTATTTATATATGTTGCAATCACTGAAATTTACTTTTGTCATGTCTGTGTATTTCTTATTTACTGGGTTTTCTTGTTTCTTTCATTCTGAACATTTTCTTCCCAACACAAAATTCTTCTACACTTTTGTAGGTCACAATTTGCCAGGAATTCCAGGATGATTCTTTCTTTGTCAACCAAACTCCTTTGACAACACAATTTGGAACAGAAATTGAGTTGGTTAATAGAGCGATTCTACTGCTCTACTTCTTTAGCCTGAGGACATATTCTCAGACTATCTAGTTAAGGAGAATTTTTCTGGTAGTTAAACTTTTTAAAAGGTAGTTAATATTTACCTTAGTATTTGTCCCCAAACTCTTTTCTACTCTTTCTCTTCATAACTTGGATTTTTAAGCAAGTAAATCACGTAGTCTGACCTTGGTAGTTGCCTTTTCCTGTGTGTGCCATGTTTGTTTGACCTTGAGTATTATGTATGGTTTATGTATTGCTTTGGGGCTGTCTGCTCTGTTGTGACTATCAGTTTTGTCTTGTATTCTATTTGTGTTCCAGAAATTCAATAGTGTTTCTTTTTTTCTGTTGCTGTTTTGTGTATGTATGTTGGGTGGTGGATTTATTGTTCTTGTTTACATCTTTTCTGCCACTTCAATAGACTTTGAAGTGAGATGGAGGTAAATGTATCCCAGCCTTTATTCACTCCAACAACTATTGATTGTGGCCTAATTTGTGTCAAACATTATTGTAAGTGTTGGAGATATAATAGTGAATAAATACAAATTTCCTAGTCTAATGGCCCTGGCATCATAATATGTGTTAAGAGAGATACATGCATATAATATATTGATAAAACTATACTATTTCAAATACTGTGTTATACTATTAACAACAACAAAAAATAAGGCAGGGTAAGCAGGTAGAGATTGAAAAGAGGGAGGTGCTGTTTCAGATACAATCATCAGGATCAGGGAAAGCTCCTTTGATAGCAGTCATTTTCTCAGTCACCTAAATGAAGTGAGGGGTAAGCAAAAAGGAAAAAAATCATGTGAAGTAGTCATAAACATATAAGATAATGGAATACAATTAAGGAAGGCAAATAATGATAATTCTGGCATACGAGAGAGATCAAAGAGATGGTGGTTGCCAAAACTTGAAGCCTCCTTCCCCATCAGATAAGGAGCATTCTGAACCATATGGCACATTTGGAAGACTTACATCCTCCTCAATATCTAATGCCTTGGCTCAAACTTAATAATTCTTCAGGAGTGCTTCCTTGGGGAGAAGGTTATTAGAATTAATACTGCAGAGACAATTATTTTAAAAGACAGCTTTAATACAGGAGCTATGGAATCTATATCCTCTGTCATTTTCAGAATAGCACACTCACAACAGCATAAGGAAATGAGATTTAAAAATAAAATGAATAAATTTCCAACAGTGGAGAGTTCTCTGATATCTGAAATTATTACCAAGGGTTTAGATTATTGAAAATCGAGAAAACAATGTAGATTCAAATCCTCATCACCATAGAATGGGACATTCCACAATGTAATAAAAATGGAAAACTAGCAACAAAGAACTTAGTACCAAGAATGTATGGAAATATGAAATAAAATGTTGACTACTGGCTAAATAGGATGAATTTAATGGATATAATAATTTCCTCTTTTTAAAATTTAATAGATGAGAAATAAGATAATGTATAAAGTAACATAGACAAATAAAACCAAATAGAAGATAAAGACACGTAAGTTTCTTTAAAATATTTCAGGATGGAAAATAGAAGGAAGGGAGATAAATCCTGCTAACAGCAGAGCAGAGGAAGTTGAAATGTTTTAGCTCTCAACAGGAAAATGAAGTTAAAAAATAAATTTTTTGTCATCCTTGTTTGTTTGTTTGTTTGAGACAGAGTCTCTGTCGCCCAGGCTGAAGTGCAGTGGCGTGATACCGGCTTACTGCAACCTCTGCCTACCGGGTTCAAACGATTCTCATGCCTCAGCCTCCCAGGTAGCTGGGATTACAGGCATGCGCTACCACACCTGGCTATATTTTTAGCACAGACAGGGTTTCACCGTGTTGGCCAGGCTGCTCTCGGAGTCCTGACCTCAAGTGATCCATCTGCCTTGGCTTCCCAAAGCACTTGGATTACCACGCCCAGTCCCTCAAAAAGTTTTTGAATCTCAAGAACCCAAATGGCTCTGAAATTGGTTGCAGAAGATACCTGTGAAGCTTAAGTGTTTATGGAGCTGAAAGGAGGTGATCCGGTTGACACTCTGTATGTTAATTAACACTTAAGATTTCCACCAACAACCCCCACTAGAGATATAATTGCTTCTCATCCACAGTTATCTATGACAAAGATTTACCATATGCAAAACATGTGCCTAAGAAAATGTAGAATTTGGAATATCAAAAACAACTGTGTTAGGCAAAGGGGACAGTAAGTCAAAATCTGCAT
>NW_012109141.1:2618316-2619125 GCF_000951045.1 Mandrillus leucophaeus
AAAAAAAAAAAAAAAAAATTAGCCGGCATGATGGCGAGTGCCTGTATCCTAGCTACTAAGAAGGCTGAGGTGGGAGAATTGTTTGAACCGGGGAGGCAGAGGTTGCAGTGAGCCGAGATCTTGCCATTGCACTCTAGCCTGGGTGACAGAGCAAGACTCTGTTTCAAAAAAATAAATAAATAAATACATAAATAAATAAATATCACCAGATGTCTAGTTAATTAACGTATGATGAGGAAAGAAAGTCAACAAATGCTACCCATGTAAACATCACCTGATTCCATTTTTAGTGCTCCTTTATTAAATCCAAAGGAAAAAAAAGAGTAAGTTGCATTTGAGTGAGGCATCTAACTGGGAAAATAAGGTCTTAGAATAAATACCAGGAAAAAAACAGTAAAGTAGAGAAAATTAGTGAATCATCAGAAAACCTAAAAGCACCCTGCTCTCTACAAAAACATCCGAAAGTCTCCAAAAAGAAACAGGCACTATAATCTGGAATATTCAAAGAACAATAGTAATATTTTGTCAATTAAAAATTTGAACCCATACCCAAAAACACAGAAGTGCTGGAATTTTAAGCAATCTCTATCCCACAGAAGGTAGAAAAATCCTAGTAACAAACATTGACAATATGAGCAAAAACTCTAAAAATCCAATCAAAGAAGGCTAACCTCATGTAAACAGATAGGCTTGAAAGAAAGAACAGAGAAAATGAAGAAGATAAAATTATCACAAAATATGCAACAAAAAAATTCTATAACAGAAGAGTATGGGTCTTCACTTCAGTAGGATCTTCAAAGACTCAAGAC
>NW_012109141.1:2619175-2630563 GCF_000951045.1 Mandrillus leucophaeus
TAGTCTGACCTTGGTAGTTGCCTTTTCCTGTGTGTGCCATGTTTGTTTGACCTTGAGTATTATGTATGGTTTATGTATTGCTTTGGGGCTGTCTGCTCTGTTGTGACTATCAGTTTTGTCTTGTATTCTATTTGTGTTCCAGAAATTCAATAGTGTTTCTTTTTTTCTGTTGCTGTTTTGTGTATGTATGTTGGGTGGTGGATTTATTGTTCTTGTTTACATCTTTTCTGCCACTTCAATAGACTTTGAAGTGAGATGGAGGTAAATGTATCCCAGCCTTTATTCACTCCAACAACTATTGATTGTGGCCTAATTTGTGTCAAACATTATTGTAAGTGTTGGAGCTATAATAGTGAATAAATACAAATTTCCTAGTCTAATGGCCCTGGCATCATAATATGTGTTAAGAGAGATACATGCATATAATATATTGATAAAACTATACTATTTCAAATACTGTGTTATACTATTAACAACAACAAAAAATAAGGCAGGGTAAGCAGGTAGAGATTGAAAAGAGGGAGGTGCTGTTTCAGATACAATCATCAGGATCAGGGAAAGCTCCTTTGATAGCAGTCATTTTCTCAGTCACCTAAATGAAGTGAGGGGTAAGCAAAAAGGAAAAAAATCATGTGAAGTAGTCATAAACATATAAGATAATGGAATACAATTAAGGAAGGCAAATAATGATAATTCTGGCATACGAGAGAGATCAAAGAGATGGTGGTTGCCAAAACTTGAAGCCTCCTTCCCCATCAGATAAGGAGCATTCTGAACCATATGGCACATTTGGAAGACTTACATCCTCCTCAATATCTAATGCCTTGGCTCAAACTTAATAATTCTTCAGGAGTGCTTCCTTGGGGAGAAGGTTATTAGAATTAATACTGCAGAGACAATTATTTTAAAAGACAGCTTTAATACAGGAGCTATGGAATCTATATCCTCTGTCATTTTCAGAATAGCACACTCACAACAGCATAAGGAAATGAGATTTAAAAATAAAATGAATAAATTTCCAACAGTGGAGAGTTCTCTGATATCTGAAATTATTACCAAGGGTTTAGATTATTGAAAATCGAGAAAACAATGTAGATTCAAATCCTCATCACCATAGAATGGGACATTCCACAATGTAATAAAAATGGAAAACTAGCAACAAAGAACTTAGTACCAAGAATGTATGGAAATATGAAATAAAATGTTGACTACTGGCTAAATAGGATGAATTTAATGGATATAATAATTTCCTCTTTTTAAAATTTAATAGATGAGAAATAAGATAATGTATAAAGTAACATAGACAAATAAAACCAAATAGAAGATAAAGACACGTAAGTTTCTTTAAAATATTTCAGGATGGAAAATAGAAGGAAGGGAGATAAATCCTGCTAACAGCAGAGCAGAGGAAGTTGAAATGTTTTAGCTCTCAACAGGAAAATGAAGTTAAAAAATAAATTTTTTGTCATCCTTGTTTGTTTGTTTGTTTGAGACAGAGTCTCTGTCGCCCAGGCTGAAGTGCAGTGGCGTGATACCAGCTTACTGCAACCTCTGCCTACCGGGTTCAAACGATTCTCATGCCTCAGCCTCCCAGGTAGCTGGGATTACAGGCATGCGCTACCACACCTGGCTATATTTTTAGCACAGACAGGGTTTCACCGTGTTGGCCAGGCTGCTCTCGGAGTCCTGACCTCAAGTGATCCATCTGCCTTGGCTTCCCAAAGCACTTGGATTACCACGCCCAGTCCCTCAAAAAGTTTTTGAATCTCAAGAACCCAAATGGCTCTGAAATTGGTTGCAGAAGATACCTGTGAAGCTTAAGTGTTTATGGAGCTGAAAGGAGGTGATCCGGTTGACACTCTGTATGTTAATTAACACTTAAGATTTCCACCAACAACCCCCACTAGAGATATAATTGCTTCTCATCCACAGTTATCTATGACAAAGATTTACCATATGCAAAACATGTGCCTAAGAAAATGTAGAATTTGGAATATGAAAAACAACTGTGTTAGGCAAAGGGGACAGTAAGTCAAAATCTGCATACTGAATGGTGAGACATTGCACCAGCTGATTTCATCTTCCTGATTCCCATGGTGCAGTGTGCAAAACTGGAAATTGGAAGTGTCATTGGTGGAAAACAGTGAGTAGCCAAGTATTAATGTTTAGTGGTTTCCCATTAAAATACCAGACATGGCCGTGCACGGAGGCTCCCGCCTGTAATCCCAGCACTTCGGGAGGCCAAGGTGGGCAGATCACCTGAGGTCAGGAGTCCAACACCATCCTGGCCAACATGGTGAAATCCTGTCTCTCCAAAAAAAAAAAAAATTAGCCGGCATGATGGCGAGTGCCTGTATCCTAGCTACTCAGAAGGCTGAGGTGGGAGAATCGTTTGAACCAGGGAGGCAGAGGTTGCAGTGAGCCGAGATCTTGCCATTGCACTCTAGCCTGGGTGACAGAGCAAGACTCTGTTTCAAATAAATAAATAAATAAATAAATAAATACATAAATAAATAAATATCACCAGACGTCTAGTTAATTAACGTATGATGAGGAAAGAAAGTCAACAAACGCTACCCATGTAAACATTACCTGATTCCATTTTTAGTGCTCCTTTATTAAATCCAAAGGAAAAAAAAGAGTAAGTTACATTTGAGTGAGGCATCTAACTGGGAAAGTAAGGTCTTAGAATAAATACCAGGAAAAAAATAGTAAAGTAGAGAAAATTAGTGAATCATCAGAAAACCTAAAAGCACACTGCTCTCTACAAAAACATCCGGAAGTCTCCAAAAAGAAACAGGCACTATAATCTGGAAGATTCAAAGAACAATAGTAATATTTTGTCAATTAAAAATTTGAACCTATACCCAAAAACACAGAAGTGCTGGAATTTTAAGCAATCTCTATCCCACAGAAGGTAGAAAAATCCTAGTAACAAACCTTGACAACATGAGCAAAAACTCTAAAAATCCAGTCAAAGAAGGCTAACCTCATGTAAACAGATAGGCTTGAAAGAAAGAACAGAGAAAATTAAGAAGATAAAATTATCACAAAATATGCAACAAAAAAATTCTATAACAGAAGAGTATGGGTCTTCACTTCAGTAGGATCTTCAAAGACTCAAGACAATAACTAAAAATAGAATCCCCAGATACACCATTATGAGATTCTAGAAGATAAGATATATGTATATATAGATACATCTTCTGTATATCTCTACATAGATATATGTTGAAGATATATGTACTATATATAAATATAGATCCACCATATCTATATCTACTATATATATAGATATATATAGAAGATATAATTTATATATAGATATGTAACATATATACTATATATTTATATATAAATGTCTATTTATATATCTTCTCTCTAGATATATCTCTATATGTCTTCTAGATATACACAGAGAGATATATATAGAAGATCTATCTATCTAGAGAGAGAGAGAGAAACAGCAGAAAGAAAGGGAAGGGAGTAAAAGAGTTACTTTCAAACATTCAGTAAGGAGAATTGCATTGGACTTTTCAAAAGTAATATTCCCTTTTAGCATAAAATATAAAATATATTTCCAACTTAGAATTTGAGAGTTTTTAAAATAGTTACAAATATGTAAGGTAAAATTAAGACTTTTAAAGTATTCAATGTCTCAAAAATACCACCTATGTACTATTTTTCAGAAAGTTGTATAATTTTATGATCCAGTAAAATGAGGGCCTAGGAAATAAGAGTATCAACACAGGAGAGAAAGATGGGTAATTTGAAGAATGATATGAAGGGTGAAATAAAAGGAAATCTCAGAGTCCTTTCCATCCAGAAATTCTAAAAGCAAACAGCAAGATGAAATGTGACCAGGATTCCAGAAACTTCCTGAAAATAGCCATACCTGAGGTTTTTTATAACACTGGATAGAGTTAAAGAAAAGTCTAGAAAATGTTAAGCAGATGTATATAAAGAGAAAAGAATGGAAGAAATCATTGTTCAGGGCTGGACACTTGAGTGTGCAAACTTGGGTGTGCATCAGAATCTCTTGTGTGTTTATTAAATTGCAATTTGCTGTATTGTGCTCTTCCCAACTCCCAGCCCCCAACATGCACACACAACACGCACATCTGCCCAAGGGTTTAGTGTAATACTGGGGAAAGTAATGAGACTGGTTATGCAAGTACCAAAGAAATGTGGGAAATAAAACAGTAATTTTGCATCATGAGAAAAAACCTTTTCTGGGTTACTGACTAAAACAGAAAGTGGGCAGGAAGGTATACGGCCCTTCTCCCTTTTCCAGCTTTGCTGTCTCCCTCAAGTACTTAAGACCAGGAATTAGACGTTAAGCTAAACTTACAGAATACCTTAAAATTTAAATATGAGACTAATGATGATGGGTATTAAGAAATTCATTTAGGAAGAATCCTACCAAAAGCTAAGTCGCTATACGGAGTTTCTCTAATGAGAGATGTGTTGTTTTGGAAATACAAGACGTGGAGACAAAATAAACAAGGGAATTGCGTATGCTTTAATTTAGTTGTTAACAATTGCCCCCAAATAGTACTAGCATTACCTTGTCTCTGACAAAAAAGGTAAACTGAAAGTTGGGTGATTTAGCAGCTCTGTGGAAATCAGGCGATTTCATTTCTGTTTCACTAGCCTAGCACTGGCTGCCATCTTAAAGGTTCTTTGATGCTCACCGATAACTGAAGAAGCTCTAACTGTTCTGTGATCTAGAGTGGCAGAAAGATTAAGGTAGGAGAAACACAATAGCACACTTCCCAACTTAGTGTCCTGCATGTGGGTTTTCCCCAAATCTCATACAGTTTCATGCCACACATTGCTGCTGGTGAGGCACAGAAACGCCATCTTTTAGCCAGGCTTTTTGCATGTCTAAATAAGTTGTAGATTCTGTAATTAAAGAATGAGGATGTAAATGTTATTGGCAGGCAACTGGCAGGTGTGTCCCTGAAGCCCAATACAAAAGCTTAAATAGGAGTACTGTGTAATATTTGCTATAGTTTGAATGTATTTATCTGTCTAAAATTCGTATGTTGAAAACTTAATCCCCAAGGCAACCGTATTAAGGCTAGTGAGGGGGCCTTTAGGTGATGATTTAATCATGAGGGCTCAACTATTATGAATGAGTTAGTTCCCTTATGAAAGAGATGCAGGGAACTAGCTAAGCTCCTATGCTCTTCTGTCTCCCACTATGTGGATACACAGCATTGGCCCTTTCTGCCATTTGAGGACACAGCAATAAGATGCTATCTTGGAAACTAAAAAAGGATCTCATCAGACACCAAACAATAAGTTTAGGGGGAAAAGAGAGTTTCAGGAGAAAGAAATGAACGTGAGAAATACAGGAGTTTCCAGGAGTCCAGATAATGAGTTCTTTTCAAGGGACTATAAATATGTCCCTTCTCTAGCTTTGCCTAGAGAAGTTTAGAATATTTTGGCTGGGTGCGGTGGCTCAAGCCTGTAATCCCAGCACTTTGGGAGGCCGAGATGGGCAGATCACGAGGTCAGGAGATGGAGACCATCCTGGCTAACACGGTGAAACCTCATCTCTACTAAAAAATACAAAAACTAGCTGGGCGAGGTGGCGGGCGCCTGTAGTCCCACCTGCTCGGGAGGCTGAGGCAGGAGAATGGAGTGAACCCGGGAGGCGGAGCTTGCAGTGAGCTGAGATCCGGCCACTGCACTCCAGCCTGGGCGACAGAGCGAGACTCCGTCTCAAAAAAAGAATAAAAATATATATATATATATACACACACAAATTCCATTTCAAAATAAGCAAAATAAGCAACCTCCTGTACAGTTTTGGGGGATGATAGATATATTATCCAAGTAATGCAAAACAATACATTATTAGCTGGAGTTTTTGGCTCCGAAGTCTGAGATAAAGCTACATTAAACAGGTTCAATCACCCGGGGCTTCTTTATATGCTAAACTCCTAAGCAGTCTTGGACTAAATATGACAAAGCTCTATTTATCTCCCCCTACATTAATTTCCAAACCTGACTCTCAGGCCAAACCCCTCTGATGCAAGGACATATAAAAAGCAGATCAACACACACACACATCTGTCAACGTAAATGGAGAGGAGTCCTTGGTCTGGTGCCCCAGTGGAGCAGGCACAGTGTAGCTATTACGCACAAGTTGCCCTCACATTGCCATGCCTGGCCACAGAGTGCTTTCCAGGCTACACATCTAGTACTTAATATGAAAAGTTTTCAATTTTTCAGTCCATGACCTCACTGATTCTTTGAGGTAAGTACATTTACACAAGAAACCTGGATTCTAAAGAGATTATGTCTCTTGCCCTGATCAGAATGGTTGAGCTGCTTTGTAAAACAAGGCAGCCTGAGTCCATAGGGTTCACTCTTTCCCACTATGCTACTATTAATGTCTCATTGACAAAGTGTTTTTATTCATGTTCTTTCAGTTGACCTTCTCAGCAAAACTGAGAAACACAAAGTAGGTATTACCAGTATTTCACTATATAAGTTAGGAAACCAAGGTTCAGGGGATTTTATTCAATGTCCACAACTGCTAACTGGCAGAGTGGGGGTGACATGTTTTATAATCCCAAATCCAATTATCTTTCCACTCTGCCATCTCTTAAAATTTGTAAAGTTACTGTTGTTTTCTGTTTTTAACTCATATCTAGGCAGCTTCAATTCAGTCACATGCTTTGGAGAACAATATAATACATTTCTTGAATATCTGGGGTCATCTATCAGAGTTAGATAGTGACTCATACTTGTACACTTATTTTGCACATTACGTTTTAGTTGATAATAAAAGAAGTGTTCTGAAAACAGTAGGATCATCAGAGGCTTTACTAAATTATGTGGATCACTTCCTATCTCTGTCTGGACATTTATAGATTCAGAATTCATTCATTTAAATGTCAGGGCTCCTAAGTTAAATATACACACACACATATATATATATAGCTTATTACAGAATTTGAAGTAGAATATATGTCCTTTAGTTAGGTTGTGTTTAAATTTTTCATCCTGCCTGTGGAGTCTGAAACAACAATGTGGAAGAATAAGATTTCAAACATATGAAACATTATTGTTGTAAAACCAAATTAAGTAGATGGGAGATAATAAAGTTAAGGACTAAACAGAAAATGTATGGGACATTGATTCAGGAGATCTCAGTGAACTATAGGGAATGTTGGAGGAAGTTGTTGACACATACACAAACAGTACTAGCGTAATGCTGAGTCAATTTTCAACCCCAACTTTTAAAAGTTGAAAGCAGTCTTTTAAAAAAAGTGGCATCTAATTAAGTTGCATTATTATCAGGAAAGACTGCCACTCCCAAACCTTTTACAAAGTCTTTATTAACTGACTCAGTCCCAATGAAGTCATTTTAAAGCCAGAGGGAAAACATAAAGAGGCATACATGTCTATTAAATATTTAAAAAGAAAAGAAACACTGTGCTCACTTAAGAAATATCACCACACTGAGTCATAATGCCAGTTATGAACATTCTGCTCTCTAGTTTTTTTCATACTTAAACTTTATTAACCAATTAATCAGTGATTTATTTTGTCTATCTATATATGGTATATATATTCATCAGTATATCTTTTTATTTCCTATCAATAGTTCATATAAATTTTCTATAATATTTTCTCTTAATAACTTTTAAGGTGAGTTTCCACATATCCACAATAGAGACTACTTTTGTAAATAGTATTTATTTTTAATTTTATTTATGTGTTCCATAAAGAAATGTAATCAGCCAAAACCTTTTAATACTCCATCCTTACTCCAAGGTCCCATTATCTTAATACTATCTTAGACCTATCATAATACTATCATTTTCAGTCTTCATAAATAAGAAAATGATTTGCTTTTCCAGTTTTTCAAGTCTTCTTTGACAGCCCTCAGTTGCAATCAAAACTTTTCTTCATTGGGAGCTTATACATTTCCTGCCAAGTTATTCTTTTTAGGTATATTAATTTTTGCATTAATACTGAAATGAATATTTTATTTCATTATATATGTACAATGGTTTTTACTTTATAGATATATATGCATAGTGAGATAGAGAAAGATATATGTTTATATTATATAATTAATATTGATTTTGTTTATATAGCTAACATACTAAATTATCCTATGTTGTTTTATTTTGATTGCTGCAGTTTTCATAAATAGTTTTGACTTTAATTCTGCTCTGTAATCTTACATTTATTTAGCCTTTTTCCTATAGTGAAAGTAATTTGATGCTTACCCCTGATTTTTTTTTCCACAATTTTTCTAGGGAGAAGACTCCTCTAAAAGGTCTTGGATTTTCACATTTCAGAACCTTATCTCTTGCCTTTACCCTTGGACAGTAGTTTGGTTGTGTATAACATCCTTGGGTTACAGTTCTTGAGGGTTTTGATGGCATGGCCCCATAATTTTCTCATGCACATGCTGTTATGATGAAATCTGAACCTAGCTTTATACTTTCTTCTCTTTTTTTCTCATTTGGTCTGGTTGTTCTAAATATTCTTCCTTGTTTTAAAGTTTAATAACTTTACTAGACTGGAGAGGAGTTAGGCTGGGGATGGTTGGAGAGGAGATCGGCTGCTGGACAGCCGAACTCCATGGGAAGATCATCCTCCCACTCCATCCCTTTTCCAATGTCCCATCCATCTGATTTTAAATGAGGCAATTGCTTTTAACATGTGGATTTTCAGTTTCTATTTCTTTGAAAATATTCTCTGTATTTTTATCATATTTACTTTTCTTGAGAGGCAAGGGATGGACTCCAGTGGTTTATATGCTGGTTTTTCTTTGCACATCTCTATTATCTACCATTTCTTCCTAATCAGGTTCATAATATTTTGCTCACTATTCTAATTTATTATTTGTGTACTTTTTTTTCTCCTTAGTAGTGACCATTCCAAAACTGCCTTTCTATACTACTGATACAGACAGGAAACAGGGAAATACTGGATAGAAAAGGGCAGTTCCCTGGCAAAGACCCCACCCTTAAGCCTGGAAACCCACGGCCCTAAATGGGAACAGGTATTCCTGTTTTTGCACCCAAAAGTTGCCTTTTGGCCCACAATTCCCCCTATCCTCTATCCACATAAGCCACAAACCCCAGGCTCGGCTCCTCAAGAAGACAAACAGACGAGGATGAAGAGAAGAGCAGAAGAATGGCAGAACGGCATGGCAGAGAGAAGAGATGGAATATCTGTGTGCTGAGAGGACTTTGGCTGGGGATGGTTGGAGAGATCAGCTGCTGGACAGCCACACTCCATGGGAGGATCATGCTCTCACTTCATTCCCCTCCCAATTCCCCATCGATCTCCCTGAGAGCCACCTCCACCACTCAATAAAACCCCCACACTCATCCTTCATGTTTGTATGTGACCTGATGCTTCCTGGTCACCAGACAAGGACCTGGATACCAAAAGGGCACTGAGCTGTTTAACACTTAACCTCCATAGACAGCAAGGCTGTCCTTTTAAGTGTGCAGTTTAACATGTGCCCACTTGGGCTTCGGGAGTCACAGGCTCCCACCCCTGGACACTGCGGTGGGGCTGGATCCCAGGGGTGCTTGCCCTGGCTCCTGCACCTGCCCTTCTTTGTGCTCTCCCTTCTACAAGGTGTTTGACAATGCGTGGTGACCAAACAGATGAGCCACATCCCTGTTGCACGTCCTCTGAGGGGGGTCAGGGAACTCTCCCATTCCACCACCTCTACATGCTTTGTCTTTCTGACACTATCTCTTTCAATACTACCTTTGTTCAAATGTCATCTCCTGGACAGTGTCTCACCATTTTCTACATGAGATCTTGAATACCCAGTTCCCTGCTCTACTGGCTTTTTAAAGGTAATAGTTCACTTATATTTTTTTAAGTCAAAATATTTGGTCATAATTTTGTCTGTAGCACAACATTCTTTGGCGTTCTGTTTAATCAGTTATGTATTTGGTTTACAGGTCATATTATGCATATTTCCATCCCCATTATAGCTTCAGAAATATTTCCAGGAAATTGGAAATGTTCACTTAATACCATAGTCTTCAAACTGAAATGTTAACTTTTTAAAATAGAAGTATTAACACATCATTTTTAGTTTTTATATTCCAATGAATCAATATAAGTTTCTGAAATGGACTTGAAGCACAGATTCCGATATTTTGTACCTATAATTTTTAACATACATATTGTTGTGTCTGAATTTTAAACGTTTTGACTTTCCTTTTAATTGATAAGATTTGGAAAACGACCTTTATAAAACTCAAACACATATTCTAGTTTTTTTGTGACCTTTCAGTTAAATTGCATTGAGCCTAAAAAAGTTGTTTGTATATGATTATTTATTTGAAATGTTTTATGACTTACTTTGTGATCTATTATATAGTCAACACTTTGTAAATGTTTGAGGTTTAAATAGAGTATCTACTTTATTTTCTGTAGAGTCCTCTCACTTACCATCCCCAAATATACATACATATATACATATACAGTTATGGCATAAAACATAGACTTTAAATGTTCTAATTTAAATTTTTTACCATCTAAGGGATTTGCTTCAGAATGCCTGATTAGTGTTTAATTAAAGAAAATTATATATTAGCATTTTCCTTTTTCTTAATTTCCCTTGTTACATATTATTTGCTTTATGATGTTATATCTGATACTATTATGACCATATTATCCTTTTTGATTGCTATTTGTATTAGCTACCTATAACTGATATATAAAATTCTAGCAAACAAAATGGCTTAAAACAAAAAAATTATCTCATACTTCTTGGAGGTCTCACTTGAATGACTTCTGGTGGACTCAAATTAAGGTGTTGGCAAAGCTATGTTGCTCTCTGGAGGTTCTAGAAAAAAATTTATATTGGTGCCTTCTGCTTCTAGAGGTTGCCCACATCCCTAAACTCATTGACCCTTCCTCCATCTTTAAGGCCCCCAAGAACCAATCAAGTCTTTCTCACACTGCATCACTTTGACATGTATTCTACGGTGTCCCTCTTCTCGCCTGAAGGATTCTAATAATCGTATTGGGACCACTTGGATAATATAGTTTAATCCCCCCCCTTTTTTTTAAAGATCACTAACTAGCAATCTTAATTACATAAGAACTTTTATTTCTCTTTGCCATGTAACTTTGCATAATCACATGTTCTGGAAATTAGGACAGGGACATATATGGGAAGATATCATTCTTCTTACCATGATATTTTCCCAATTTTTAAATTCTATCACTTTACTTTCAAAGGTAGGGATTATGTTCTTTTATTATGCTTAAGGTAAACGAGAGAAAGCTGGGTTTCTCTGTTCATTTATTTTTAGCTTGATTTATTAACCTTTATTTTTGATAGGTGAAGTTATCAATTTGGTGCATTACAATTACTAC
>NW_012109141.1:2630983-2633815 GCF_000951045.1 Mandrillus leucophaeus
AGCTGAGCGTGGTGGCCGGCGCCTGTAGTCCCAGCTACTCAGGAGGCTGAGGCAGGAGAATGGCGTGAACCCGGGAGGCGGAGCTTGCAGTGAGCCAAGACCACGCCACTGTACTCCAGCCTGGGTGACAGAGCGAGACTCCGTCAAAAACAAATAAAATAAAATAAAATAAAATTATAATTTCTACTTTATAAACACAAAATACCTTTCTGTAGTCAATAAATAGATTTACTGTGTTATACTGATTTTCACATGTTATTTTTAATTTCTCATTTTATCTTTCTGTCTTCATTTTTTATTCTCTATAAATATATTCTACACTAAATACTTCATCAAGGTTTTGAAGATAACACATTTCGTTAGCTTTTTATGTCTGAAAATATGTGTCTTGATTAATACATTTTGCTGAATATATAATTTGAAGTGATAGTTACTTTCCTTCAACATTTTTAAGACAATACTAATTGTCTTTTTGTATGTGGAATTGTTTATTCTGTTATTAATCTGTGATTTTTCTGTAATTAGCCTAATTTTGTGTCTTTGTATATCATTTTGCTTTTTTTGGGTGGTTTTAATATTTTCTCTCTAACATCGATACTGTCAGTTTCACTACATTTTATCTAGGTATGAGTTTATTTTCATATATCTTCGTTGGCACTTTTAATAAATATTCCATCTATGAACTCACTTTTTATCAATTTAGATATTCTTAGTTATTGGATCTTTGAGTGTTTAATCTGCCATTACCTTTATTTTTTCTTGAAACTCCTTCCATACTTTAATAAAAAGTGTGTTAATAATTTCCCATTGCCTTTTAAAACCTCTCATATATTTTATTGGTTTTTCTATGCATTACTATCTGGGTCAATTTCTTGTTAGTAGAATCCAGTTAGTGCATTTTCACTTTTGCCATGTTTAGTCTAGGTTATCGAAACAGTCTCAAAATTAAAGATGGCCTCTGACTTCTTGAGGGTTCAATTTATGATTTTTAAGCTTTATGATGGTATGAAAGTGAAACACATTCAGTAGAACTGTACTCTGATCTCCATAAAACCACTCTGTTTTTCACTTTCAGTATGGTATACAATAAACTACACAACATATTCAACACTATTATAAAATAGCCTTTGTGTTAGATGATTCTGCCCAACCGTAGGGCTTAAGGGAAAGAGATATTACAAAATGAAAAGAGAACTTTGAGTCCCCAAACTTCTATGGGCATGAAGATAGTTGAGAAAACAACTTAGCTGCAAATAGAAAATAATTTTTTTTATGAAAAATAATGGCTAATTTAAGAAGCAGAGCCAAGATCCTAGAAGGGAAGAACTGAGAGCCATGATGAATCATTCTCAAGCAGTAGGACTGAGAACTCATCAAGAAACTAGCTTTTATCTATCTGCTTAATATCTTCCATTGTCCTGCTTACGTAGGGAATTAGCATGGCAGTCTCAGGAAGTGATCTCATTTTTTTTTTTTCAGTCTACTGTTTTTTTGAGAGAGAGACACAACGTTGATCCACAACGGCAGTTTGAAATATTTCTCTGGATAGAAAGAGATAAAAATGACCCAAAGACCATACAAATATTGACATATTACACTCCCAGCTCAACTCTAACTGTAGGCCATGAAGTTGTTACCCCATGTGCGTGTTTGCTTGATTTTCTCCAGAATCTTGAGAAATCATAGGCAGAGTGTCTGACAAACAAATCGATCCAGGGCTAGAAGTTTGCTGGTGGATATGAAGAAAAGAGAAATGGAGCAAAAAATTGTGTATTCACACAAGAGTTGTTAAGCTTTGTATAAAGCAATGCTACAAACGTAGGCATGGAAATTAAAGTAGGAGAGTTTGACTGGGGCAAAGGTAGCGATCAGGGAATGAGGAACCCCCTTGCTTGGATGACCTAGCTGCTTCAGAACAAATGGGTAATGGATGGTTTTGTAGAAAAGTGGGTTTAGAAAATAGATGTCTGAATTTGATAATTTGGATTTAGACATTTTGGGATTATCTAATGACTCAAAATATGGTCATGTGAATGAGTAGAGTGGAACTAATGTTTACCAGAATGGAATAGTTCCATTTAAAGCATTGGCTTGGGGATTCTCATAGACAGCAATTTCCCCAGCTTGATGGCAAGACCAAAGACAATTACCTACCTGATAGGATAAGTTAGTCAGTGGTAAGAGGTTGAGATATTGATAGTTTGAGCAAATTGGTAACATGAGCAAGTAGTCATATTGTTATTTAGCAAAAGTAGATATTTAAACAGTATATGTATGTGAATGTTATAATCACATAAGTAAATAATGTGTGTGTGTATGTATATATATATATATATATATAAAATCCTTAAAAATGACAAGAATTATGTGGAACAAAATGTTAACCATGCTCAATATCTTTGTCTTTTCTAGTTTTGTACATTTTTTTCTTCACTGTTCTATATAGCTTTTTTATAATAGAAAGTGAGAAATACATCTCTTTAAACCATATTTGTATACTTTGAAAAATTTTAATGACATCTATAAATGTTTTAACTGTCTTTACCTTATTTTCTTGTGGTCAAACATGTTATGGTTCTCATAAAAAGCAATTTATCATTGAGTGATATGATATTATGTAAGAAAAACTAGTCAAGAATATTAACTAGCTGAATATTTTCATTTTCATATTTCTTTGCCTTTAGAACAGTCATTTATCTCTGTCCTTTATGTTCACTATGTGTAAAAGAGTGAATTGTTCTGAATAGTCCTTAAAATGGTTTCCCAACTCTAATATTCTAGTATTTTAAGTGTTTGTTAATTACTTACAATGAACTAATTATTATAAATAGT
>NW_012109141.1:2634100-2648599 GCF_000951045.1 Mandrillus leucophaeus
AAAAAAAAAAAAAAAAAAAAAAAAGAAAGGCAAAGAATGAGATGGAATCCCTAACTATAAAGCTATTAAAATTGAGATGATCATATAGCCATAAAGTCCCAGAGGATATTTTCCTGATGCATGTGTGTAAGTATCATGTACAGTTTTGGGGGTGACCTTTAATAAGATTCTAATGTAATTATGCTTATCATGATTTTGCTTGAAAATAATTTTACTAGAAAGTTTAGTAATTTCTTTATACCTAGGGCATATGAATAGTGATGGAGGTATCATATCTAAAACAGTGACATCTGGTGGCTTTAAATGAGTCTTGCAAAGTTACTATATTTAAATTGTAATATAAATGAGAGTAATGAGGCTAAGGTCCGTAATAAAGTGTGACAAATATGTTTACATCTATTTATTTAAGAAAAGATGCAAATACTTGTATATATATGTAGTTTTACCTTACATGATTATGATGTAAACTCTGTTATGAAAAAGCAAAAGACACAAGATACCTTTGGTCCAGTATTCATTTTTGTCATGCTATAGAAATTACAAAAGTCCCATATTACCATAATTTTATGTTTACTTTTTATGTTACCTATTCCAAAATGGAAAATCTTGATTTGAGAGGAAAAAGGGCTATTCATCTGAAAAGCCCTGTCATATTCCTTTACTTTATAAGATATAAGATGTAAATAATATGAAAAGTAAGGCTCTCTCTCCCTGTTAGACTATTTTTAAGGCTATGTTTTCCTTAAGACCTTTATTTACCTTTCAGAACTATTTTTCTTTTCTTGTATCTACTGAATCAAATATCTGAATTATGATTTCTTCTGAATAGCCATAACTTCTCTCATCTCTACCATTTCAACTCTCCAAAAGATTGAGATTATAACTAGAAAACACTTAAAAAGGGCATAATGCATCTTTGATTTCTCTGAATTCTTCCTTGGAATTTGTACAGTGCCAGTAGTGCTGAGAACAAAGTTATGCGTTCAATAAATTCTTACTGAAACGACAGTCATCCTGATTCTGCCTTATTCACCACTGTAGTCATTTCCCTCTCAACCCCAAAGTAAGCCCTCATTCATACAACCTTCCCCCTTCTAAGGCTAAACTTTCTGCCTAGTCTCTTGACCCCACCTCTGACTATCTCTTCAGTGAACTTGCTCCATTAATTACACATTCTCTTTCCAGACTTTTCAATCATTTGCCTTTCATTTGTCATCTTTTGTTTTTCTGCTTTAAAAATGTCTCCCCTATAGTTGAAAACAAATCAAACCAGCCAACCAAAAAAGCAAGCAAGAAGCAATAAGAAACTTTTTACCTTCAGCATAATTGTCTTTATTTCCTTTCATGGTCAAAATTCTAAGATGTGTGAACTTCGGTGCTTCTTTTGTATCCTCTGACTCCCAACTAATTTAAGTCTGTCTCCAGCACTTTAACAAAACTTTTTATTTGAATTACCTCTCTGAGTACTTTTTTGGTCCTAAAGAACGTATGTTGAAAATCCCACATTTATCTCCCCATGCCCAATTATATCTGCTATTCAAAGTGGCGTTATGTACATTGTACAATCCTGTGCCTTTGTGTCTTGAAGATTCTGGAGTAATAGTGTATTTTACCTAAATTAATGTCTCATCAGTTTGTCCCTCACTGATGTGGGGCGCCTACCTGACAACATTTTGTTCAGGTCCACTTCAATCATGCTTCTTATACTTTAAAAAAAAAAAATTGTTATTATTGTTATTAGTACTGTGACTTAAATTATCCTTCTTTTCCTCAAATTCTGAGGCTCCTTTCCACCAAAATCAAGTCTCGGTTCATAGAAAGTAATAGAAAAATTTGTTACTTTATTAAAATCAGTTGTAAATTCCACTGAAATCTCTTCCACACAAACACATTTGCCGATTTTTTAAAAAACAAATGTTTTAAAATCTCCTAAGTAAAAAAGCCAACAACTACTGAAATAAACTCACTGCTCTACCCCATCTTCATATTGAAGAAGTGAATGCATTAATTTATGTTTAAATAACAGTATTTTCAACCAGGTGTAGTGGCTCATGCCTGTAATCCCAGTGCTTCGGCAGCCCATGGTGAGAGGATCACTTGAGGTCAGGAGTTCAAGACCAGTCTAAGCAACATGACAAGACCTGTCTTAAAAAAAAAAAAAAAAAAAGAGTTAGTTGCATGTGGTGGGGTGGACCTGTAGTCCTGGCTACTTGAGAAGCTGAAGTGAGAGGTTCATTTGAGCCTAGGTGTTCAAGATTACAGTGAGCTATGATTGCAATACTGCACTCCAGCCTGGGAGACAGAGCAAGATCCTATCTCTGAACAACAAAAAAACTGATTATGCTCCATAGCAATCATGCCAGGTATTTTCTATAGCCTAAAATCTTGACTATGATTTATCTAATATTATTCTCACTCCAGTTCACTTCCAACAAGATGTCTTTTTATTACTTCAGCCTTAACATTTATTACTTTATTCTTAAAATAGACTTCTATTTTACTTCAAATTGTCTGCTTTGTCTGATTTCCCTCTAGTTTTATACTCATGTAAATAAAAACAATTTTTATTTATTTCTACTATGAGTTTCCCACATGAAAATGGTTCTTCATACATATTTCTTATATATACATAATTAGATTTACTTGGTTATTCACTTGTAAGATTCATTTGTGGACTTGGTAATTTATGCAATTACTGGACTCATCAGATTTAATATTAAATAATAATGTGGTCATTTCTTATTAAAGAGAGAAGTATGTGTAAGGTGAGACATTTATAGTGAACATTCTCTGCTATATTTCTTAAAATTTACGTATAGATCAGGCATAATAAGTGTGTGTGTATTTGTACATTTTTCTGCTTTTTATGCATTCCATTGCATACTTTTTTTCTTGTAGGTACAACTTCAGAAACAATGACAAAAGGACTGACCTTGCTAAAGTAATATTCTGCAAGTCGTAATCAACCTTTACCTGCACATGAGGAGGTTGATGTAATTGTATGTTGACTGAAGCTCACTTAAGTACTTCTCTTTAACTTATTTCTTTGCTCAGCACTTTGTAAATTCAATCAAATAATTATATATAAAGATGATTATAAAATGTTATGTATTGTAATATATGTATAACATGCATACAGACATATTCAAAATATATTTTTTAAATATAACAAAGTACAAGTTCTGCACAGATCTAATTACCACAATTCCAGCACAAGGTAATGGGAATAGCTTAGATCTGAATTTGATTTGAATCTTCTGATTTTATTATTTCAGCTAGTGATGCTCTATTGATGTTTGAAAGCTCACATTAGTCTATGTCAGATGCTTAACCTTCTGCATCTGAACTCATAAATTAATTTATCTGTCATTCTCAAGTTGCTAAAAACTCAAAGGTTAAATGAAGAGTTGTCATCTATTTTTATATCTTCAGTTCCAATATTATTATATGTTTCACAGATTTATGCACATTGAAATGCCAAGTACATTTAGTGCTTCTTAGAGTGCTTTGAAAACAAAAACAAAAATCTTCTACCAAGTTCCTAACATCGTAACATCGAAATATCTTTGACCATGTTATGAGAGGATAAATGTTCATACTGAGAGTGCACAAAGATTGAGGTCTGAATAATAAAGTTCTTCACAAGTCTATATTAAGTTCTGTTGTATAACTAAGGACCTCCAATTATGACAATAGAAAGTTTGCTGTTTAAATATTTGGCAACCATTTAGGTATATACTGTACAAGCTATTAATGGTTTTGAAAGAAAATGCAAATTCAAACTGATCAATAGAAAAATATAAGATAACATTATGAATATTCAAAAAGTGAGAAAGTTATTTCAGTTTGAGAGATGAGTTCATGAAGATGATATTTAATGTGTATCTTAAAGGCTAAATTAGTCCGATGTTTAATGTAGAGGGTAATCTAATCATCTACATGGCCTTTTCAAATATTATGCTTAGATCACATTTAAGAAGAACTCCCCAGTCCCCTTTTGTATTTAGATTCAGTCTATTCTACCTGTGATTTCCCATGGAAATATATACCTCTAGCTTTGCTTGTATATTTTTGGCATAAGATGCCTCTCACTATATCTTGTAAAAATACAATATTATATTATTGTATAATAATAAAGGTTCAATTCAATGAGAAAACTTAACTCTCCTAAATATATACGCACCCAACATTGGACCATCCAGATTTATAAAACAGGTACATCTAGACCTGCAAAATACTTACACAGCTACCCAATAATAGTGAGGAACTTCAATACCCCCCTGGCAGCATGGACAGGTCATTGAGAAAGCTAACTAAGAAGTTCTAGACTTAAATTTGCCACTTGAACAATTGGACCTAATAGACATTTAAGTAATAGTGAGACAGCCAAGCGGGAAGGGCTATCTGGCAAAACTCCCACTGACCTGCACACTAGAAGAAATGTGCACTGGAGTGCAGCCACAGAAGTTTGCACCCTTTGCAGTGGGAAGGAGCCTGGCCCCACCTCTTCCTGTATGGGACCTGGGATTCAAACTGCAAGGTGGGAAGGGCAACAGCAGGGACTCTGGCTTTGCGGAGGGTCTCTGTTTCCGTTTTCCCGTTTCACCCAATAAAACCTTGCCTTACTCACCCTTCAAAGCATCTGCAAGCCTAAATTTTCATGGGGGTTTCATAAAGAACCCCCATCTTTAGCTGAACTGAGGAAAAGTCTTGCAACATTTTTGCAGTCCAGCGTGGGGCTTGCAAGGCGGTGAGTAAAATGGGAACTCAAAACCGCTAACTGGCCAGGCGCGGTGGCTCACGCCTGTAATCCCAGCACTTTGGGAGGCCGAGGCGGATGGATCACGAGGTCAGGAGATTGAGACCATCCTGGCTAACAGAGTGAAACCCGGTCTCTACTAAAAAATACAAAAACAATTGGCTAGGCCTGGTGTCAGGCGCCCGTAGTTGCAGCTGCTCCGGAGGCTGAGGCAGGAGAATAGTGTGAACCCGGGAGACGCAGTTTACAGTGAGCCGAGTTGGCGCCACCGCACTCCAGCCTGGGCGACAGAGAGAGACTCCGCAAACAAACAAAGAAACAAACAAAAATACCTCTAACTGTCATTTCTAAGTCTTTTCATCCTGGAACTTCTGAGGTTAAGGGAAACCAGGCCCCAACCCCTGTCGCTGCAGGGGGTCAGGAAGGTCGGCCTGGGTCTCCATGGCCTTTTCATTCCTTTCTTTGGACAGAGGAGCAAGCAGTGGTTCCCCCTTCCCCTTCCCGCCGGGCTGGGGCACGTGGCTCCGAGGGCGCCGCACTGCTGTTCCCTGCCATGCACCAGCAGAGCCTTCCTCTTTGCAAACCAAGGGTTTCAACTCTATCGGACAGTAGTTAAACTTTTCTCCCCCCTGGAAAAACCACTTGCATAAGAATAAAAGGTTCTTCCTCAGGCGTTTTTAAATTGTTTCTTTTGTTTTATCTTCTCCACCCTATCAGCAGTTAACTTTTAAGCAAAGTTTTTCTTTTTGTAAGCTCTTTTACTAGGGTAAGAATGATAAGAATCACTGTTTATAATCTCTGTAAAGTTTTGGTTGTGGAAAAGAATCTTGAAGGGACTGAGTTTTCTTCTACTTGTTTGTGTAACTATATATGCGTTGTGTATGATATCTGTAGAAAGAGCTCTAATTAATTTTACCTAAAGGTAGACAAGCACTTAGATCTAATATTTTTTAAAGGGATGATAAAAGTTCACATGACTTTAATCTTCGAGAAATAAATACAAATTTAACAACTATTGATAAAATGCAGGTGTCATCAAAATATAAATAGGTGGAGTAAATTATGGAGATCAGAAGTAAGATTTGCTAAGTGTTTTAAGGTTACAAACTGCTTTTGGGGTTTTGAGAACTATTTGACTTTCTGGCTTCACAATCTTTAAGGCCTGGGAACATATTGAACTAACCATGCCCTTAATTATGCTGAAAAAAGTCAAACCTTGGCTGCACTTAGCACACAATTAAAACAAACAACTTACCAGGTTTTACATTAAAGTTAAAAAATTGGTAGGATTTACCATTATAACATGTAATCGAGATTACTGAAAATAAATTTACACGCAAGCTGTGTAAGAACAATAAAATGTGTTTTTTTAGTAAAAGGTTGTAAAAAGGCATGAAAATATAAATTTTTGCCGAGAGTTAAAGGATTGTTTAGAGTTAGATAGGAAAAGCTGAAAGTTCAAACAGGTAGTAGAAGGATTGTGGAAACTAATCTTGCAGAAGAGGTTCTCTGTGTGAACATATTGAGTACACTCAAAAAAAGGATATTGTATGGTTTTTCTGGAAATTGAACATTGAAGTAGAAGCACAACAAGGTATTCTTAAGGTGCTAATCTGCTTTTTGGCAAAATTTGTAAAGGGTCATAAAAGGTTTTTGCTTCTTTAAAATTTCTGAGTCATCATTTTGGCAAAATAAATAATTTATGGTAATCTGGAAATATATTTCATAATATCAAGTGTTTTAAACCTTGAACATATGTAACAGACTTCCCCAAATCAAACTTGTTTAAAAATTGTCTTTCTTAACGCCTGGCTTTTTGGATACTCCAGAGGGCCCCTGGAATGTCCAGAAAAGAGAGGTAAACAGGATTATTTGACATGTTTAGGCACCTGGGATTGCCAAAATGATGTTGAATCTTCTTTAGGTTATATCTTGATAAATAATGCTAATATATGTTCCAAAATTGTATGGGATTTCTAAAATTCTAATTTCAAAGTATATGCTATCAATCATAATTAGGGTTGTTATGTTAAGTAATTGTAAATCACGGAGACAACCAAACTTCTTTGTCAATTGTGTTTCTAACTGTAACTATCCTGGACATTTTGCTATTCACAGACAACTGTGGTCTTGTTTCAATCCTTTTCAATAGATGGTTTATAATAGGCTATAGAACTTTAACAGGTGCTCTCAAATACCGGCTTCTGATAATTTCAGAGATTGTAACATTGGAATTAAGGAAAATGTACAGGACTCATGAAGAGCCAAAATGGTCACAAGTATCAAGCAAAACAAGAGTTAACTAAATGGACTGAACTCAGAGAGCTGAAGCAACCTTTCTGATTTTGCTTGGAATATTGCTGATTCTTGTTTTGTTTTTCAGAGTCAAGGAAACTTATTTCAAACTATTTAATAATTGCGTAAGGTATACTCCTGTGAACAACATTTGGAGCATGTTTCTCTCCGAAACTTTGTTGGTTCCTCTAGAATTTGAAAACGATCTGTCAGTGTTCTTATGGCAATATAGTTGTCTGCATCATTACAATAAGAATCAATTTTTCCTTTGCAACAGGATGCAATTAGAAAAACTGGTTATCTTACCAAGACTTTGAATGGAAGGGTATGCTTCCCTTTAAAGACTCGATGTCGACTTGCAGAGCTGGTAAAAGCTCCACGAGAGACTGATCTCATACCCTTATCTACACAGCCCCTGCACAGGGTTCCTGACCTGTGGTCAGTAGAGAATGTCACTTTGTAATAGGTCCAAAAACTCCAAATTTTGGGGGGGACCTTAAGAGGAAAGGATCACCCAACTCACAGGTGTTTGAGGATACAAACCCATGGCTGGGCTGGGTGTTAAAAGGTCTTATCTGAGATTCCTTGGGGAACAGAGTTCTATTAAAGCCAATCCAATGCCTGTGTAGAAATAATTATTCTTGCTGTACTTTATGCCAATCATCAGGCCAAGTATAAGACTAAAGTCTATTTAAACAACTCAGTCCTGTGATGATTTTTCTATTTTTAGCAAAAATGAAGATTAACAACAGAGAAATTATGTTTTAAAACTTATCATATATTTGTCATTAAATTCTAAGCTAATTAGTTGTTTATACATTTTTTTTTCTTTTTATACTTACCCTGCTTGTTCCTGTGAACCAACCAGCAATCTCTGGCTGCCCCTCAGAAAAAAAAAAAAATAAACAAGTGAGATGGGTAATGTAAAAATCTGGATTAATATTCTAGTTCTGAGCAATTATCCTGCACATCCTGCCAGGTGATGGGAATAAAAAGGGTGCCCATTACCCGCAGGTTTCCTTTTTGTGAAAGTAAGACCAAGGGAGGTAACCAAAGCCAGGCACTATGCACGCAAATCCTAGCAAACTTAACTATAGCCACCAGTTATCTGGGAATGTCGCTAGATATCCTTTACTGTCCTTTTGAGGAGGACTCAATTCCTCCAACAAGGAAGCTTCACCTTAGCATTTAGCTCACGATGAGGAGTCCATGCAACCACCTCGAGACACATTTTCATCCCAAACTTAATTCCAAGCTTCAGGTCAAAACCCTAGGAAGAAAACTGTATCTAAGGGATCCAGAGGCAACTGATCACAGATGTTAAAAGGCATGGTGCAGGTGAACATGGTTGATTCCTGCCGATTCAGCCTAGCCCAAGCTTCCTGTTTTATGGATAAAGGCCACGTTAGTATCCATGGTATAAATGAGATCTAAGGAACTCCAAGGCTACTTATAGTAGGTGGGAAAGAGACATTGATGAGCGCAGATAATTCCTATTCTCTAAGCCCTCTTTGCTTTATGGGTTCAAGTTGTTTTGACACTCTTGGTGGTGCCTGGCAAGGTTCCCAGGACTCAGGGATGCAAGGACAGAAGAGGGAAAGAGGACACTTTTTCCTTTCTCCCTCCTGTACCCCAGGTATCTGCTAGGAAAAGAAGGGAATCAGAGATGCCTGCTCCCCTCTTTCTAGATGAGTAGTCATTCATCTTCAGTCTGTACCCCTTTCTAAAGCATCCTGATCCCCTGGGACTCCTTTGAAAAAAAAGTTCTCTTTTTTCCTTTCTCCTCCTCTGTCCTCTCTTCATTAATAGGTAATTGTGTCTTTGTGCTATGGGACATTCCCTTCAGATGCATCCTCCAAAATGGAAAGAGTTAATTTCTCAAACTTCAATAGCTTAGGATTAGGCTCAGGAAAGGAGAGCCCA
Source organism: Mandrillus leucophaeus (assembly GCF_000951045.1). Lineage (NCBI taxonomy): Eukaryota > Metazoa > Chordata > Mammalia > Primates > Cercopithecidae > Mandrillus > Mandrillus leucophaeus. The sequence continues at coordinate 2,643,078 of NW_012109141.1, forward strand.
GAAGCCTAACATGCCGGCAAAAGGGTAAAATTTTTGTCCGTTGGGCTTTTGGCCTCCCTCTCCCTGCGCGAACTAGTAAAAGGCTTCAGAATTTCTGAGCTGTCCTTACCCCTCCCCCTTGTTTTGTTTCAATACATATTTTCTAATAGTGTGGTTTGTCTGTTCTTGCCTTCAGTCCATCAGACTCCAAATTGTCATGCAACTGGAGCCTCAGAGGATGGCCCCTTCTGCTGGGAAGCCTTAGATAGGCCTCTCTTGGGGAGATCTGACTTCTGTTTTCCCCAAAACATCACCCCTTGTCAGCAGGAATCAGTTAAGGCCAGTCTTCATCGTCATCCTTACACTTATTCTAACAGCAGTTAGATATACTTCTTTAAAGGGGGTAATGAGACAGCTAGGTGGGAAGAGATCCCTGACAAAACTCCAATTGGCCTATGTGCTGGGCAGAATGAGCACTAGGGCGCAGCTGCAGAAGTTTGCGCTGTTTGCAGGAGGGAGGAGCCTGGCCCCGCCTCTTCCTGTGTGGAACCTGGGATTCAAACTGCAAGGCAGAAAGGGCACCAGCAGGTACTGTGGTTTTGCAGAAGGTTCCTGGTTTTTTTCCACCCAATAAAACCCTGCCTTACTCACCTTTCAAATTGCCTGAGCACCTACATTTTCATAGCCATGTGATAAGAATACCTGTCTTTAGCTGAACTAAGGAAATCCTGCAACAATACTCCATCCATCAACCACAGAATATATCTTCTTCTCATTTGCATAAATAATATATTAAAAGATTGACCACATGCTCAACCATTAAGCAAGTCTCAATAAATCCAAATAATAAAAATTGAAACCTTACCAACCATACTTTCAGACCACAATGGAGTAAAAATTAAATCAATAGCATGAAGATCTCTCAAAACTGTTACAGGTGTTCCATCTAGAGTGACTCCATCTCGAATCGGGACTGGGTAAAATCAGGCTGAAACTTGCTGAGCTTCATTACCAGGAGGTTAGGACATTCTTAGTCATACGATGAGATAAGAGGTTGGCACACACAGTTAACAAAGACCTTGCTGATAAAACAGGTTGAGGTAAAGAAGCCAGCCAAAATCCACCAAAACCAAGATGGTGATGAGAGTGGTCCCTGGTCATCGTCTCTGCTCATTATATGCTAATTATAATACATTAGCATATGAAAAGTCACTCCTATCAGTGCCATGAAAGTTTACAAATGTCATGATAATGTCAAGAAGTTATCTTATGTGGTTTAAAAAGACAAGGAACCCTCAGTTCTGGGAATTGCCCACCCCTTTCCAGAAAACCTATGAATAATCTACTCCTTGTTTAGTATATAATCAGGAAATAAAAATAAGTATAAGCAGCTGAGAAGTCCATGCCACTGCTCTGCCTATGAAGTAGCCATTCTTTTTTTCCTTTAGTTTCTTAATAAACTTGCTTTCACTTTCCTCTATGGATTGGCCTGAAATTCTTTTTTTGCATGAGATCCAAGAACCCTCTCTTGCAGTGTTGATCAGGACCCCTTTACAGTAACAAAAACTCACAATTACACGGAAACTAAATAAACGACCTCAGTAAAGTGTTCAGGATACACAATTGATGTACAAAAATCAGTAGCATTTCTATACAGCAGTTACATTCAGTCTGAAAGTCAAATCAAGAATGCAATCCCATTTACAATAGTGGCAAAAATATAAAATATCTAGGAATGCATCTAACCAAGGAGATGGAAGATCTCTCCAACGAAGACTACAAAACATTTCTAAAAGAAATGACAGATGACACAAACAAATGGAAAAATATTTCATGCTCATGGATTGGAAGAATCATCATTAAAATCGCCATACTGCAAAAAACAATCCACAGATTCAATGCTATTCTTATTAAACTACCAATGTCATTTTTCACAGAATCAGAAAAAAAACTGTTAAAATTTATATGGAACCAAAAGAGAGACCAAATAGCCAAGGCAATCCTAAGCAAAAAGAATAAAGGTTGATGCATCACATTACCTCACTTCAAATTATAATATAAGTGTCCGGCCTCTGAGCCCAAGCCAAGCCATCGCATCCCCTATGACTTGCACCTATACGCCCAGGTGGCCTGAAGTAACTGAAGAATCACAAAAGAAGTGCAAATGCCCTGCCTTGCCTTAACCTATGACATTCCACCACAAAAGAAGTGAAAATGGCTGGTCCTTGCCTTAAGCAATGATATTATCTTGTGAAATTGCTTTGCCTGGCTCATCCTGGCTCAAAAAGCTCCCCCACTGAGCACCTTGTGACCCCTACTCCTGCCTGCCAGAGAACAACCCTACTTTGACTGTAATTTTCCTTTACCTACCCAAATCCTATAAAACGGCCCCACCCTTATCTCCCTTCGCAGACTCTCTTTGCGGACTCAGCCTGCCTGCACCCAGGTGAAATAAACAGCCATGTTGCTCACACAAAGCCTGTTTGGTGGTCTCCTCACACAGACGCGCATGACAATAAGGTCACCTAACCAAAACAGCACAGTAGTGGTACAAAAACATACACATAAACCAATGGAAAAGAATAGAGAACCTAGAAATAAGCCACACACCTAAAGCATGTAATCTTCAACAAAGTTAACAAAAATAAGCAATGGGAGAAGAACTCCCTATTCAGGAAATGATGCTGTGATACCTGTCTAGCCATATCCAGAAAAATGAAACTAGACTGCTACCTTTCACCATATACAAAAATTAACTCTAGGTGGATTGGACATTTAAATAGATTTTGAACTAGAAGAATCCTAAAAGAAAACCTAGGAAACAGCATTCTGGACATTGGCCTTTAGAAGGCTTTATTACAAAGATCTCAAAAGCAATTGCAACAAAAAACAAATATTGAAAAATGAGACCTAGTTAAACTAAAGATCTTCTCACAGCAAAAGAAACTCTCAGCAGAATAGACAGAAAACCTACAGAATGGGAGAAAATATTTGCAACTATGCATCTGATAAAGGTTTAGTATCCAGACTGTATAAGCAACTTAAACAACTAAACAAGTGAAAAAGAAAAAACAAATAACCCCATTATAAAGTGGAGAAAATCATGAAGAGACACTTCTCAAAAGAAGACATATAAGCAGCCAAAAAACATGAAAAAGTGCTGTGTATCACTAATCATCAGAGAAATGCAAATCAAAGCCACAAGGAGATATCATCTCATACTAGTCAGAATGTCTATGATTAAAGCCAATAAAGAACAGATTCTGGGAAAACTATGGGAAAAATAAAACACTTATATTCTATAGGTGGGAATGTAAATTGGTTGAGCCACTGTGGAAAGCAGTTTGGAGATTTCTTAAATAACTTAGAACTACCATATGAGCCAACAATTCCATTACTGCGTATATATCCAAAAGAAAATAAACTATTCTACCAAAAAGACATATACTCATGTATACTCAATATTGTTCATGGCAGCAATATTCACGACACGAAAGACATGGAATCAACCTAGGAGCTCATCAGTGGTGAACTGGATAAAGAAAATGTGATACCCATACACTGTGTAATACTATGCAGCTAAAAAAAGAACGAAATCATGCTTTTTGTGGCAACTTGGGTACAGCTGGAAGCTATTATCCTAAGCAAATTAACAAAGGAAAACAAAACCAAATACCATATGTTGTCACTTGTAAGTGGGAGCTAAGCCTCGGATACTCATGGACATAAAGATGGCAATAATAGACACTGGGGACTACTAGATGGTGGAGAGAGGTAGAGACATAAGTGTTGAGAAACTATCAGATACTGTGCTCAAAACATGGATGATGGGATCAGTCATACTCCAAACCTCAGCATCATGCCATATACCCAGGTAATAAACCTGCACATGTACCCCCTGAATCTAACATAAAAGTAGATATTATGAAATTAAATATATGCATACATACATACATAAATTTTCTATTGTAAACTTCTTCGTGTTTCTAAATATATATTTTTCTGAAAAACGAATTTCTCAATTATTTCTCCTACACTGATATTTTTTGAATATGCTTAGTAAAGATTCCCACTCTCAGTCCTTGAATTTCTAGAAGTAAGATTGCTTAAAATAGAAAGTGTCTCTAAATTTTTAATATGAGAAGTTATTATTAGCTGATGGAAATCTAGGTGCCAAGGATTATACTTCAAAATGTAAAATTACTGAGTTGAAGCAATATTCAGAAACAACTTTTGCCTCCTAGATACCATAGCTTGTCTTCTGTGGACATGATGTACACTGGGAAGGGACTTCAGGCTTCTCTGACTTGTTAACTAAATAGAAAAATAAATAAGCAAACAAAAAAGGGAGCCCATGCAGACTCCAATGTCCTCTCTCATTGCCAAGTGTGACTATGCCACATGTGTGGGTATCTTGCTCCAGCTGCAGATACATCTGCTCATGCTTTTTTTGGCATCACAGTAGATATCCCAATAGGATTTCACCAAAACAGCAATCTGTCAGTGCAAATGTTTACCAGCACCATTTTCTGGAAGAAACTGGAAGAAAAGTCTTATTTTTATTTTCAAGAGAAATAACAAACTATTAACACATTTTAATTGAAATAAATCATTTTTACTGAAATAAAAAGTCTTTCATTGTGAACTACTTCTATCTAGTTAGAAAAGATTGAAGAAAAATATAATAAGCACTCTTTCACACTCCTAGTTATACCAATATTGGTTATTATGTGATATTTATTCAGGTCTTCGAAGAAAAAACATGACAGAGATAGTTGAGAGTCTATGTTTTCTTATCTAATCTTTCCTTCCTTCTCACCTCGATGGTAACTTCTATCATAAATTCAATGCTTATGATTTTATGTACATTTTACTAAATATTTATAAATATTACTTATCATTATTTTACATATAGACTTATTTAGATAGCTGGAATCATACACCATACATATGTATGTGTATACATGCATAAACCTGCAAATTGGAATTTTCTCTTCATTATTTTTTAAAATATATATATATAATTTACTCATTTTATCTTTTACCCAGTAAAGAGCTTGTACATATATAACATTTTCTTTATCAGTGCTCACATTGATTGACATTTATGTTGTTTTCAAATATATTTTTTAAATATTCAAAAATTCACATATTTGTAACTGTACGCATAGCTGTATGGTTTTCTAATGTGTAGAGAAATAAAGGGAATTCTTCATTTGAAAATCTTCCATTTTACGGTGTATTCTTAGATATCTCATACAAGGATATAAGGACTTCTTGTTTTACCCATCTTTCCTAAGAAAAGTATTTGTCAACCTTTCCAGGTTTGTAAATGCAATGGATATAAAATGATGCTAGTTGTAGAAATAATATATTGTTCTTAGAAAATTAGTAAAGTTCGAAATTTTTCAAATTAATGATCTTTTTTATTTTCTTTCCTATTTTTATTTTTAGTAAATTTGTCTTTGGAGCTTTGGATGCACTCTAGATAATTACAAGGCTACATAATAAGACAGTGGTAGTTTTTACCCTCTTTTGTTCTT
>NW_012109141.1:2649549-2650933 GCF_000951045.1 Mandrillus leucophaeus
GTAGAATCATAGACAAAAAGATAAGGACAACAGAGTTGAAGGCAAAGAAGGTACAGATAAAGGTGGAGAGAATAACAAAGCAAATAAATCTCAAAGAACAAGAGTCATATTTTGGAACACTTCACAGAAACAATGGCTTATGGGACACTGGGAAGTTTGCAAAACTATCCTGTTCAACGGTCCTTCGATACAGGCAAAGAACCATCAGATAGATTAAAAGTGTCACTAAACAACAAAGAAACGAAATACATGTTAAAATTTTATTTTGATAAAATATTTCTGAAATTAAAAATATTAAAATACATAAACTACATAGTGAAAAAGCAAATCACATATCTAGAATGACTAATAACAAGCCATAGTCTAGTAAAACTACTGGACTTTCAAGAAAAAAATTTCCTTTGGGCTTCTCTGAAAAGCGTGATCCTTAGTGTGGAAAAAAAATGGATACATATGTAACAAACGAGTGGTTAAGTAAAAACTCCATCGTTCTAAATTGAAGTTGTGAGTATGAGTGTAAATACAAGTGAATATTTATCTTTAGAAATCATAATATTGCCGGGCATGATGGCTCATGCCTGTAATCCCAGCACTTTGGGAGGCTGAGGTGGGCGGATCACCTGAGGTTGGGAGTTCGAGACCAGCCTGACCAACATGGAGAAACCCTGTCTCTACTAAATACAAAATTAGCCGGGCGTGGTGGCACATGCCTGTAATCCCAGCTACTAGGAAGGCTGAGGCAGGAGATTCGCTTGAACCTGGGAGGTGGAGGTTGCGGTGAGCTGAGATCGTGCCATTGCACTCTAGCCTGGGCAACAAGAGCAAAACTCCGTCTCAAAAAAAAAAAAAAAAAAAAATCATAATATTGTCCAATGAAAAGGCCAAGAACAATGATCAATCAGTAACAATTAGCCTTCCCAGCATCCAGATTGTGAATATGAGTTAGCATTTTCATCTAAAAGGAAACAGAGTTTCTTGGATAAATGGATGATTCCAGGTCTTAAGCAGGAAATGTGTAAGCTTACACTAATGTTAATATACCACCACAGAAGTTAGTAATTGAGCATAGAAGTGCAGCTATTCTTATTTCTTTAACATACTAATTTAATTTCCTTTTGATATATACTCAGAAGTGAGATTACTGCATCATATAGTAGTTCTGTTTTTAATTTTTTGAGGAAGCGCCATACTGTTTTCCTGAGTGACTGCACTAATTTACATTCCTGCCAATGGTGTGCAAAGTTTCCCTTTCCTCCACATCCTCAACAACACTGGTTACCTTTTTTCTATTTGTTTTTATTCTTTTTTTTTTTTTGTAGCTCCAAATTAATTTTGGAACTCTTTTTTCTATTTCTGTGAAAGATGCCATTGGAATTTTGGTAGG
>NW_012109141.1:2652463-2654778 GCF_000951045.1 Mandrillus leucophaeus
CATCCTATATTTTTGGATATTGTGTGTTCCTATTTTTATTTGTTTCAAGATGCTTTTTATTTCTGTTTTCATTTATTCTTTGATATATGGGTTATTCAGGAGTGTGATGTTTAATTTCCACATATTTGTGAATTTTTCAGTGGCCTCAAGTAGGAAAATTTATGTAAGTCAATTAATATATGTAAAGATGCACAATATTATTTGTCATTAGGGATTTTCAAATTAAATAAAAAATAAGATACCACTACATGCCTATTAGAATAGATAAAATCCAAAAATACTAACAGTACCGAATGCTAACAAGGATGTGGAACTCCAGGAACTTTTATCCATTGGTGGTGAGAATACAAAATTGTACATACATTGTGGAATGTATCTTGGCAGTTTCTTACAAAGCTAAATCGTGTCTCGTTAATATGATCAAACAATTGTACTCTTAGGTATTTACACAAGTGATTTTGAAAGTGATGTCTACAAGAGTCTGTATTTGTGCACTTATAATGGCTTTATTCACCCAAACTGGAAGCAGCCAAAATGTCTATCATGGATATAAAAACTGTGATATATTCAAATAGTGAAATATTCAAAAATAAAAAGAAATTAGATATTAAACAAAGAAAAGATACAGAGGAAACTTAAATATATATTGGTAAGTGAAGAAGCCATTCAGAAAAGGCTCCCTAAAGTTTAATTCCAATTATAAGATATTCTGGAACAGGCAAAACTTTTCAATCATTAATGTTTGTCAGGGATTTGGATGGAGGTTGGGGGACATGAGTAGATGAAGCACAAGAGACCTTCAGGGTGCTGAAAATATTTTAGTAATATTGTAATGGTAATACAAAACATTAATTGGCCAACACAAAAGTGACTCTTAATGTATGCAAACTAAAAAAAAAAATCATTTAAGGGGTCAGGGATCCCTAGAGGGAATGCAAGCTTCTGATAACAGAATAGAAATGTATTACAAATATATGTTACCACCTTACTGGAAAGGGCAGTGGAAATACCAAACTCAGTAACTGTGGAAATGAGTGGAGTCTGTACGACTAAAGACAAAAGAAATTGCATGCAAACACTGTACTCTCATTAATAAAATTGTTTCCTAAGGGAGTTCAGGTTAACCATTCTGATACTGCTTTGTATTCATAATGGAGTTTGTGAACATGTGTGTGTGTGATTATACATAAATATATTTTATTTATTTATCTGCCTGCTGAAAAGCCTAGAGATGATGAGACCTCAGTCACATTAAGCACACTTGGTACCCACATCTTTGTTTCTAATATTATTTTTCAGTAAAAGAAACCTGAGAAACTGGGATAAATGACTGACTCTAGGACTTGAGTAAATGTATAAGATGAGGCTGTAGTATTTTATCAAGTCAGAAAGTAATAAAGTGCTAAAAATAAATAAATAAGAAGACACACATGAAGGGAGTATTTCAAAGGGTCAGAGAAATTAGTTGAAAGAGCTCTCAGTGGGCAAAGTTGGACAAATTTGAGCAACAAAATAAATAAAAAAGTACTAAATTATACTGTAATGTAGGAAATAAATATTCATGAGTCTACAATGATATAAATAAATAATTGAAAAGGTTCATAAGTGAGAGACAAATGACCCATGTACAATAATTACAAAAAGTTATGTGGATAATCCATCCTCAATTAGATGGAGCTTAACATTCCTTCAGTATAAGCTGCATGTAGTGACTTACTTCCAAAGAGTAGAATAGAATATGAAACAGAGCAAAATATCCCACTTTGCAGCGGTTAAACCTGACAAGCACTACCTCACCCAGGTGACCATGACAACATCAACAGTGGTAAGTCATGTTGGTAGTATGTACTGTAGGTATGATGAGATGAAAAATGGTAATTAACCTCAGTAATCTTCTTCCCCCAAACCAACAACTCCAATGTAATCACATGAAAAATGCTCAACTAATTCCAACATGGAAGCATATACCTGAGCATTACTCCTCAAAAATATCATGGTCAACAAAAACAAAGTCTGAGAAGTTATCAGATCCAAGAGGAGCCTAAGTAGACACTACAGCAAAATTTAACCTAATATACTGAATGGGATCCTGGGAAAGAATAAGAACGTTATGCAAAAGTCAAAGAAAAATTGATAAACTTTAGCTAATACTTCCGTATAAATATTTGTTCACTAAGTGTAACAAATGTCTCATCATTGCAATATATTAATAATGAGGATACTGGGTGTTGAATATTTAGGGCCTCCCTCTATACTCTCTTCTCTATTTTTCCGTGTATCTAAAACTATCCTAAAAAAAAGTTCAGTTAAAATTA
>NW_012109141.1:2657122-2657892 GCF_000951045.1 Mandrillus leucophaeus
TTTTTTTTTTTTTTTCCAGCTGCTAAGTGTGTAAAAGTTCATTTTTTCAGAAATATTAAATATACCCCTGTAGTTCTTTGGCCTTAGGCAGTTTCACCCTATGTGTTACAGCTTAAATTTCTGTAATCCCAGCACTTTGGGAGGCCAAGGCCGGCGGATCATCTGAGGTCGGGAGTTTGAGACCAGCCTGACCAACATGGAGCACCCCCCTCTCTACTAAAAATACAAAAATTTAGCCAGGTGTGGTGGTGGGCACCTGTAGTCCCAGCTACTCCAGAGGCTGAGGCAGAATGGTGTGAACCCAGGAGGCGGAGCTTGCAGAGAGCCGGGATGGCGCCACTGTACTCCAGGTTGGGTGAAGAGCCACACTCCGTCTCAAGAAAAAACCAAAAGACAGAAAAGGTTTGTGAAGTGCTCTCTGTACATACTTCCTTCCTTTTGAATACTATGTCCTACATATGTCAACTGCTTTAGCCATCACAAACTCAGATTTCTGACTTTTCAGCTCAGGAACAATATCATTTTTTGGTTAGATTATCTCCCTATGTTGTAGTCAGATACACGCTTCCAGGGAAAAAGCTAGAGTAACATTTCTTTTACCCTCAAAAACCTTAGCCCTGTGTTTAATATTTGAAAGTGTTAAAAGATAAACTGGAGCACAATAAAATTGTAAAGAGTTTGTCTAACTGAACAACAATTCATGAATTTGGCAGTTTCAAACTGGAGGTTGTTTGGGGACTTGGGAGAGAACAGGGACCGCAAGAGGAAGG
>NW_012109141.1:2663032-2664109 GCF_000951045.1 Mandrillus leucophaeus
TTTTAGTAAATTTGTCTTTGGAGCTTTGGATGCACTCTAGATAATTACAAGGCTACATAATAAGACAGTGGTAGTTTTTACCCTCTTTTGTTCTTGAATTTGATGAGAATGTTTCTTAAGCAAGAAAAAGTTTAATGTTTCTATTTTTTTTAAATAAGTTTTTGTCAAGTCAAATAAGTTTTTTCTAAATGTATTTGGCTGAGTTGTTTTTAAATTCAAGAATGTATTTTGAATATTTTCAATTGCTTTTTCTTTGCTGCAATAATATTTAATTATATTTATCCTTGAATTTTATAATACAGTTTTTAAATAATTTTCTGATATTACACTCTCTAATTTAGGTCAGCTAATATTTTATCTGCAACTTTCTTCTAGTTTTTAATGTGAAATTGAACTATTGTGTAGTGTTTCTGTACTATCCTTAACTAAAAAAAAATTATTAAAGTTCAGTGTCCTCTTAAAGGAGAGATATGACTATTTCTTTTTGTTATTTTATATAACAATTAATATACACTTAATATGATCTAGGAAATTTTACAACTCTGGGGTAGCATAATAGTATTTGCTTAGTATTTAAATATTCCAGAATTTGTACATAAGAACACTAGAGGAACTAGATAGCAAATGAAAACCGACAACTAGCATTAACACTAAACTAGATGACAAGGTGTCCTCATGGACCCCAAAGTATAAGGAAGTGCAAAAGGGAAAGGAGGGCATAACAAAATGAAGCAAAAACAAGGAGAATAGAGGGGAAACCACAAATACCCAAGATTCCAATATTCACTGGACTGGTCATTGTGGTAATTTGAGAATATCAGTTGTATCTGCTGCTAGATTTGCCTGACTGAATCATGGTTTAATGCAAGCAGTCAGCAGTAAGTTCTATGAAGCTTGAAACATATGGACTAATGTCTTGGAAACAGATACATAGAAGTTTCCTTACAGGACAAGATTAAACACTGAAGGAAAACTTCTGGGAGTAGAATCATAGACAAAAAGATAAGGACAACAGAGTTGAAGGCAAAGAAGGTACAGATAAAGGTGGAGAGAATAACAAAGCAAATAAATCTCAAA
>NW_012109141.1:2668764-2674475 GCF_000951045.1 Mandrillus leucophaeus
TACTCGGGAGGCTGAGGCAGGAGAATCACTTGAACCCGGGAGGCAGAGGTTGCAGTGAGCTGAGATCACGCCACTGCACTCCAGCCTGGAGACAGAGCGAGACTCCGTCTCAAAGAAAATAGTATAAAATAAAAAGATAAATAAAAACATTAAAAAATAAAATAAATACAATTAACATTAATATACATTTCTTATTCGGGAACACATAGAATAAATTTTATTTTATTTTTGTAATTTAAAATTCTTACATTTTTATATCTCACTGATATAAAAAATATACAGAATATAATTTTAACTAATCACATTTCAGAATGCTTATCATAAAATTCTACAAATGTTTTCTACTGATGATGAGATCTTTTCAGGGGACATAAAGAATTGCAGGTTTTCAACTGGCCTCATTGACATCTTTCCTCCGGCTGGCTTATTGTAGTCACCAATTATTTTTGTTATGATTTGCTAAATAAACTTTATTGAGGTATACATTACCTACAATAAATTATATCCATTTAAGGTGTATGATTTGGTAAGTTTTGACAAATATATAATACACCTGGGCAATAATTATTACAATAAATATAGAGACTACGTCTACCACTCCAAAAATTTTCTCCATAACCTTGGTTTCAATTCCCATCACCTCCCCAGATCTTATGTCAGGCAAGCAAGGAAAAAATGATGTGATTTCTACTACTAAAAATTAGTTTTATTTGGTCTAAAGCTTTATAGAATTGAATTTATATATGGCTGGCTTATATATGACATTTTTATATCCATTCATTGTATAGGATGTGTCAATATTTTGTTATGGTAAGCTGTATTAATATCATAGTTTTCTAATTCCACTTGTGACTTTTGGACCTATTTCTACTGCTTCTTTTTTTTTCTTCAGGTAGTATGTAAAATTTGCCAACCTCTTGGCATCCAGAGATGCTTCTTTTATTAAATTATCGACATGTTCTATGTTATTAGTTGAATGCCTAGATCTTTTTGCACTACTTTAATTACTGTTGAATTTTTTTTCTTTTGAGTCTTGCTTTATACTGAACAGTAGTGGTTCCAGATTAGCCTTTACTCTTGTCCTAATTTAGCCCTTCTTCGAAGGTATAGCTTTTTTTTAAGTCTCTACAGAAAATCACTAGTATTCAAGTTTTTCCAGTCTAGTTACTTAAAACTTCATTGTTTCCTGGCTTTCTTCTTAATGCAGTAGGTATAATTCTAGAACCACCTTACAAGATTCCAAGTACCTGTCATACTAACACCCTCTTCAGCTATTTAATCGAATAATAAACTAGATACAGCTGTGGTGGGATTTTGCAGATATAAATGAAGTCACACATTGTTTGACTTCAAAATATTGAGATGATCTAGGTAGGCTAACCTAAACACATTAGGCTTTTAAAAAAAAGAGAGTTTCTGCAGAAGACAAAGTCAAAGAGATATGCTCTGTCTGGCCTGGAATGAAAAACAAAAACCAAAACAAAACAATAACAACAAAAACACATCGATACTGTTAACTACCTAAGGGGACCTGTAGCAAGGAATTGTTAGGTGTCCTCTAGGAGCTGAGTGTGGTTTGTGAATGAGACATGGAAGGAAAATGGGGAGCTCTTTCCTACAGCCATAAAGAAATTAATTCTGTCAACAATGAGTTGGCTTAGAAGACCGTGATTCTAAATAAATCCAAAGCCATGGTTGGCACCTTGACGTCAATTTCATGGGATCCTGAAAGGAAAATTCAGTCTGTCATGCTCACATATCTGATCCATAGAAACGATAAGGTTTGTTTTTTTTTTTTTTTTCCAGCTGCTAAGTGTGTAAAAGTTCATTTTTTCAGAAATATTAAATATACCCCTGTAGTTCTTTGGCCTTAGGCAGTTTCACCCTATGTGTTACAGCTTAAATTTCTGTAATCCCAGCACTTTGGGAGGCCAAGGCCGGCGGATCATCTGAGGTCGGGAGTTTGAGACCAGCCTGACCAACATGGAGCACCCCCCTCTCTACTAAAAATACAAAAATTTAGCCAGGTGTGGTGGTGGGCACCTGTAGTCCCAGCTACTCCAGAGGCTGAGGCAGAATGGTGTGAACCCAGGAGGCGGAGCTTGCAGAGAGCCGGGATGGCGCCACTGTACTCCAGGTTGGGTGAAGAGCCACACTCCGTCTCAAGAAAAAACCAAAAGACAGAAAAGGTTTGTGAAGTGCTCTCTGTACATACTTCCTTCCTTTTGAATACTATGTCCTACATATGTCAACTGCTTTAGCCATCACAAACTCAGATTTCTGACTTTTCAGCTCAGGAACAATATCATTTTTTGGTTAGATTATCTCCCTATGTTGTAGTCAGATACACGCTTCCAGGGAAAAAGCTAGAGTAACATTTCTTTTACCCTCAAAAACCTTAGCCCTGTGTTTAATATTTGAAAGTGTTAAAAGATAAACTGGAGCACAATAAAATTGTAAAGAGTTTGTCTAACTGAACAACAATTCATGAATTTGGCAGTTTCAAACTGGAGGTTGTTTGGGGACTTGGGAGAGAACAGGGACCGCAAGAGGAAGGCTTTCATGGTGCAAACAGGGCAATAAAGCAAAGAAAATATTCAACTGGTTACAGTAACACAGTTGCCTTATTTGGTCTATCCTCTTGGAAGGTCCCTATATAAGTTAGATGCCAGCTTCTAATCGGTTAGTCTTAAGTATCATTTTTGTTTTAAAAAGGTATTTACAAGAAATAGCTCTGCCAGGCGCTGTAGCTGATGCCTGTATTCCCAGCACTTTGGGAGGCCAAGGTGGGTGGATCACCTGAGGTCGGGAGTTCGAAACCAGTCTGTCCAACATGGAGAAACCCTGTCTCTACTAAAAATACAAAATGTACCGGCCGTGGTGGCACATGCCTGTAATCCCAGCTACTTGGGAGGCTGAGGCAGGAAAATCGCTTGAACCAGGGAGGCAGAGGTTGCGGTAAGCAGAGATCCTGCCATTGCACTCCTGCCTGGGCAACAAGAGCGAAACTCTGTCTCAGAAAAAAGAAGAAGAAGAAAGAAATAGCTCAATATAAGTTTAATGTGTGTTTGCAGATTAAGCAAGATTAGGACAATTTATGAGGTTTAATTGGCTTTGTCTGCTCAGGGATTCATCATGGCTTGCTCTGTTTTAATTTACTTTAACAGAAGCTATTGTTTCAAATATTTTGTCAGTTTTCTAGTTGTTTATGGAGGGAGCACTAGTTTGATACCATTTCACCAATAGACCCCAAAGTTGAAGCTAGAAGATTCTTAGGATTTCATCATGCTTTCTTCATTATACAACCCTTCAAGTGTAGTATGCATACATTTTTTATCAGATACTATTTTTCTGTTGTTTGTTCCCTGCTGGTTTGGAGATTTTGAGTTATACTTACATAGTTTTAGTGATTGCCTTCAAATTTCTAAGCTATTTGGTAATCAATAATGTTTTTTCCAAGAAAATCAGTCATTAAGTTTATATTCTTTCCTTTTCACAACATCCTTACTAGGAATTGATCATCATTTGAATACTCTTCTCCAATATTATTATTTAAATATTTAAATTTCCTTTTTGCAAAATGAAAGTTTTTCTTAAAGTGTTAAATACGTTTATTGTTCCATTATATCAATTTCTGTTCTCAACAGAGTTTCTGACATCTTTATCTCAGTATTTCACTTTTCTTTAATAGTTTTTTTAAGTCAAGTTCTGTGGGTGGTCAAATTTCCTGTTATTCTATGTGTCTATAGCTGAAAGACATTTTTATTTTGCTTACTCTTGAAAATATTATGTTTGGATATAAAACTATATGTTAGAGTTATTTTCTTTTAACAGTGTGAATATAGTACCCCATTCACTTTGGCATCTATTGTTGCAAATAAAATGTTCATTGTCAGTCAGGCACTTCTTTATTGTTAAACTGTCTTTTCACTAGCAGCTTTTCTGACCTGTTTTATCATTAATGTACATTTTTCACTATAAAATATCTAGATATGGGGTTATTTATTCTATTTATAAGAACGCAAATTTTATTACAGCTCTCTTCCCCCCTTCAATTTTGAAAACATTAAAAAATACTCAAATACAGTTACTTCTCTATTTTTTTTTTTTTTTTTTTTTTTTGAGACGGAATCTTGCTCTGTCACCCAGGCTGGAGTGCAGTGGCCGGATCTCAGCTCACTGCAAGCTCCGCCTCCCGGGTTTACTCCATTCTCCTGCCTCAGCCTCCCGAGTAGCTGGGACTACAGGCGCCCACCACCTCGCCCGGCTAGTTTTTTGTATTTTTTTAGTAGAGACGGGGTTTCACCGTGTTAGCCAGGATGGTCTCGATCTCCTGACCTCGTGATCCGCCCGTCTCGGCCTCCCAAAGTGCTGGGATTACAGGCTTGAGCCACTGCGCCCGGCCACTTCTCTATATTTTACTCTCTTGTTTTCAACTCTTAAATTATTATTGGAGATTTTGAGTGTATCCTCCATGTCTCATAAGAGTTTTTTAACATTGTATAGTGCAACCTTTCTACATGTGTCCTGTCTGTTCTGCACGCGTTCTCTCACTATCTTGCATTGACCACTTAACTCTATCCAAGCTAGATTTGCAAAGACTTTTTTGAAAAATATTTTAAGTGAAATATAATTTATGTTATGATTTCTAACCCTTTTTATATTAATGGAATATTATTCTATTCAAAACTTTATGCTAACTTTAAATGTAATATGATATATTATTTCTATACTTGAATTATGAATAGAGTTTTAAAAAGTATTTGCTGAGATGGTAATGCAACTTCAACAGGTAAAAGTTATAATTTCAAATATGATTTAAAAGATTTTTTTTTCCCTGACATGAAATTTCTTCAGGGTCTTGGATATCTGCATTTTCAAGTGGGTTTTGTTTTGTTTTTGTTTGCTTTTTTGGTAGTTGTTTTTCTTCGATGTAAAATCTAGTACTCTATATTTGCATTTATGGCCTTGTAGTAATCTGGATAACATGGCAAATCTAGTCATCGACCCAAAATGGGATATCCTTTTACCTACCATTCGTTAGCTTGGCACTTGCAATTGCTCTAGGTAGCACTGGGCATTATTATTTTTCAGGCTCCGTTCTTTAGCATATGGGGTTCATATGGAGTCTGTAGTTCTAATATGTAAGCGTGATTCAGGTGCGCCATCTTGGTTGGGGGACGCTTAGCTCTTTGTTTTCCATAGAAGCAAAATTTCTGGATGCTGCCACCCACTTCTGTATTCATTAAAGCTAAAGGAGCCCATTGATTCAACACATTTGCCATTTTATCTTCTGTCATTGTTATAAAGATGTTTGTCTTGTATTCGATTTTTGACTGGTATGTTTTCATATTTTATATACTATAATTATTTGCCTAAGAGGTACTTGAAACAAAACCTCAATTTACCATCCCAGATTTTAACTCTGAGAATAAAGTATCATACAATTTTATGTTTGACAAATTGGCAATTCTATTTCTAGTCAGACGTTTAAAACTATTTATTAATGATTTTCCCTTATGACAAATTTTTATTATAGTCATAGTATTCTAGAAAAAAAATTACCCTCATTTTAAACATGCATAAAACTAAATTAATTTTCCAAGAAAGAATACTTGTTTTATGCATATACATTTCAATGTTTAAAAAAGCATTTTAAAACTTAAAAGTGACAAAATCTTTTTTGTAACTTTGAAATATAAAAAAGTTTG
>NW_012109141.1:2674525-2675946 GCF_000951045.1 Mandrillus leucophaeus
AGAGTTTCTTGGATAAATGGATGATTCCAGGTCTTAAGCAGGAAATGTGTAAGCTTACACTAATGTTAATATACCACCACAGAAGTTAGTAATTGAGCATAGAAGTGCAGCTATTCTTATTTCTTTAACATACTAATTTAATTTCCTTTTGATATATACTCAGAAGTGAGATTACTGCATCGTATAGTAGTTCTGTTTTTAATTTTTTGAGGAAGCGCCATACTGTTTTCCTGAGTGACTGCACTAATTTACATTCCTGCCAATGGTGTGCAAAGTTTCCCTTTCCTCCACATCCTCAACAACACTGGTTACCTTTTTTTCTATTTGTTTTTATTCTATTTTTTTTTTTTTTTTTTTGTAGCTCCAAATTAATTTTGGAACTCTTTTTTCTATTTCTGTGAAAGATGCCATTGGAATTTTGGTAGGAATTGGATTGCATCTGTAAATCGCTTTGAGTAGAGTGGTCATTTTAATAACGTCAATTCTTCCAATTCATAATATGGGATATTTTTCCGTTTATTTGTATATTATTCGATTTATTTGATCAATGTTTTCTAGTTTTCAGTATACACATCATACATCTCCCTAGTTAAATTTATTCCTAGGTGCTTTATTTCGTTTTGTGATGTTAAAGTGATTTTAAAAAATTGGGGAGGAGGAGTTTCATTTATTTGTGTATAGAAATGCAATTGATTCTTGTACGTTGATTTTGTATCTGGGAACTGTGTTGAATGTATTTAATACTTCTAACAGATTTTTGATAGAGTCTTTAGGGCTTCTAGATATATAAGATCATGTCATCAGGAAATAGAGACAATTTTATGTCTTCATTTCTGATTTAGATGTCTTTTATTCTTGCATAGTAATTCTGTCTTCCAGCCCTATATTGAGTAGAAGTGGCAAGAATAGGCATTATTGTCTTGTTCCTGATCTTGGAGAAAAGACTTTCAGTTTTTCACTGTTGAGTATGATGTTAGCTATGGGCTTGACATATATGGCCTTTATTAGGTTGTGGTACTTTACTTCTATACTTATTTTGTTGAGGTTTTTTAATATAAAAAGATATTAAATTTTGTCAAATATTTTTTCTGCATCTATTGAGATAATCATAGATGAACGATTAATTTCATCATTCATTCTGATAAAGTAGTGTTTCACATTTATTGATTTCCATAAGTTGAGCTATTCTTACAATCCAGGGATAAATACAAATTAAACATGATATATGATCCTTTTAATGTGTTACAATTAAACATGAAATATGATCCTGATAATGTGTTGTAGAATTTGGTCTGCTAGTATTTTTTTTTAAGATTTTACATCTATTTTCATTGAGAGGACTGGACTGTAATTTTCTTTTCTTGCTGTGTCCTTGTCTAGCTTTATTCTCAGGATAAGGGGTAATTACGCCCCTGTCAATA
>NW_012109141.1:2675996-2711897 GCF_000951045.1 Mandrillus leucophaeus
CAAATGAACTGTATGCTATTTTATTCAAAAAATTAGGATTTTTTTAACACTTAAATTCTGTAATACAACATGCTTGAATGGCAATCTTCTTATATAAATAAAAATATAATTTACTGAAATACTGTTTTTCAAGTTTTAATGGAAGCAAATGTTTGAATTAACTTATTTAAATTAAATTACTGAATTCTATTACTTTCAGTAGTAAGTGTCACTAAGTTCAACATTTTGTCTAAAACATTGGGAGACATAATAGATTCATAGTCTCAACATATTAATGTAGACTATTCCCATAAAACTAAGCTGGCATTTAAAGCTGAGATGATTAAAAAAAACAAAGGTCAGGTTAATCATTCTGATTTCTGATTTCCATGTTTGGATATTTATGTCTTTTAGAAACAACGATTATCTTTATGGTTTAATTATGGTCAGAACAATACTAGTTTCATGATCAGATAATTATATTTTAGATACATAGTAAATGTAGCATCACAAATCACAAATTTTCTCAAGAGAAAATAAAAATTGCATTTGGTCTTATTAAACTTTGTGTGCACTGTGCCATAAAAGAAGAAAAATTTGTTGTTGAGTCTTTCTGGACTGTATTAGTAAATCAGATTTGGACTTCGTTTTATTTTAAGACTCAGTACGTGGCATCCTGTGCATGCTGCTATGGATTACCCACATATTTTGCTAAACATTATTTCTGGTTGTGCCTGTGAGGATGTATATGAATGAAATTAGCATTTGAATCAGTAGGTTCTGTAAAGAAGACTGACCACCCATCAAAATGGGTGGACATCATTCAATTCATTATGGACTAAATAGAAGGACAAAAGAAGGGATAATTTACGCCTTCTCCCTGACTGCAGTAGCTGGGACATAAATCTTCTCCTGCCCTCAATCTGAAACTCTCACTATTGATTATCCTAGTTCTCAGGCCTGTTGATCTACATTATTGGTTTATTTGGATCTCCATTTGCAGATGGCAGATCATTAGATTTCTCAGCCTCCATAGACATGTGAGTGAATTCTCCATAATTAAACATATTACACACACACACACACACACACACACATATACAGACACATATATATTTAGTATGTACAGTTATATTAGTATATATATAAATTAAATATAATCTTCTATTGGTTCCGTTTCTCTACTGAAGCCTAATAGCACACTGCCTTAATATTTAATGTGTTTTTTATCACAAAAAATGTTACTACGCATAAAGCATTGGCAAAATATTTTTGTTGCAGCCTTTGAATTATAATAATATAATTTGTATGATTGCAATAATATCACATACACATTGTTATTTTTCTTTTGGTAGATCTTTATCTCAGTTGTTTTTTGTTATACGAAACTCATAGTTGTGCTTTTTAATAAGCAAAGTATTTACTTGAGAAGATATAAATTACTTTAAGACATTTATATCTTCTAATTTTTGATAGTGCATATTTCGGTTAGCATTCTGAAAATTTTATCTTACATGGGTATAAGTCAATCCATACATTATTGGTGATACTCTGTGAAAAAACTGCATAACACAGAAGAATGTATGTTATTGGTGCAATCCTTCCAAGAACATTTTCTGTAATTGACCATCATTCTTATCATTGTAATTTATTTATTCTATTTCCTTTTATCTGGGTCAAACATAGTACATTTATCCTTTCATCATGTACTTTTCTGATATTTCTGTTCTACGTTGTTCAGTTTCAAAAGTCACATGAATTTTATTATTGCATGGTTAATTTAATTATAGTCTTATTTCATTGTTCTTGTATCCATTTTCTTTCTACTGTATAGTGTAATATCATCATGTATTTTTAATAAACTTTTATTTCATAATGCCTTTAGATTTGTAGCGAAGTTACAAAAATGGTACAGAGCATTCCCATGTTCCATGCACCCAGTTTCTCTATTAGTGCCTTAAATTAGTTCGGTTCATTCATTCATCTCAGACTAAGGCTGGTGCCCGCACAGGCTGACCCTAGATCCCTGTCCCAGCCTGAGCCTGGATCCCTACCTCGGCCCACCCAAGCTGACCCTAGATTCCTTCTGCAACCTGAGCCCAGATACTCATCTCAGGATAAGCCTGAGTCCCTGCTCCAAGCTAAGCCTGGCTCTCTCTGGGCAAATCAGAGAAACTCGCTGGGATTCTCAGAGCTAGATGGGAGTGGGGCTAAGAGCCCATCTGCAGTCAGGGCCTCATCTGAGGGCCAGACCCTCCCTCTGCCTTCAGCCTGACTTGCTCGTCCCCGTATGCTGGTGAGAGTGACCATGCCACCCTTCTGAACATCCTGGAGGGGTGAGTGTCGTGGAGAAGCCCCATGGAAATATTAATAATGAAACATTATTTTTTAGCTAAATGCCATATTTTATTCATATTTCCTATTTTTTACCCATCGTCTTTCTTTGTTGGAATTCCAACAGGATGCCATACTATATTTGGTTGCTGTGTCTCTTTAGGTTCCTCTGGCCTGTGACAGTTTTTCAGACTTCCCTTGTTTGTGCTTACCTTGACAGTTTTGAGAAATGCTGGTCAGTTATTTTGCATTATGCCTTTCGGTTGGGATTCGTAGAATGTCCTGGGTATTTTGGGGAAATCTACTGCAGTAAAGTTCCATTTTCATCATGTCATATCAAGTGTACATACAATCAATCTAACTTACTTTTGTTGGTATCCACATTGATCATATGGCTCATGCAGCATTTGTCAGTTTTCTCTGCTGTAAAGTTATTCTTCTTCCTCCCCGTTACATGTTGTACTCTTTGGAAAAAAGTCACTATGCATGACCCACACTTAAGGAAGTGGGAAGCTGTGTTTCACCTCACTGATGGTGCAATAGCTCTGTAAACCCTATGGAATTCTTCAGCGCTAGAGGTTTGTCTATTCTCCCTCATGCATTTATTTATCCGGCTAGTTACATCGATATGTTTATTTATTATATGCCTTTTGAGCGCGTCTGTGTCTTATATGAACATTGTTGTATTTCTTTGCAATTTTGCTTTTTATTCATCAATATTTGGGGCTTTTCTTTTTTTAACATCAGTTACTAGATTTTTCTTTCATTTTATTGGTTGCATTATGTTTAATGACAGATTTGACTGATTCTAAGATGCATAATTTGGGGACATTTTAGAAATTCTGAAATAGAGATGCCTTAAAATTAATGGTATCTTGTGCTTACCACAGGTTGGGGGTTTTGTATCATATCTGTCACTGCCTACACCCATATATACTTGGTGAGAGCTCTTCATATTGTCATTACTTCAATTGCATTTGCCGTGACTGTACTACCTGTGTTTAATTTGATATTTAATCGATTTTAAAAGCTTATGGTTTGATTTCGTATTGAAATGAAAATTTATTTTCTATGTAGGAAGGGGTAGAAACAGACAACAAAGTGGAAATTTAAAATAGAGAAAGTATTCTTCATTGTAGATTGGAATGCAATTCCATGTTCGTTTGATTGTTTGCTTTTAAACAACATCCAAATGCTTTTTAGGACCTAAGAAAGGAAGATACCCTTAGCAACTATTACTGACAAATGCACGAAAGTTTAAATTTCATATGTCACACAATGCAACTATTTATATGTATATATATGAGAGACAATCTTTTTTAATTGTTGAAATACATTTTACAGTAAATAATGTCTACTTTTTATTAAAAGTTTATAAATAACTACATGAAAGCATTGTATTTTATTTTAACTGTTATTATTTGTAGTTTTCTCAATTACACTTACTATAAAAACTCATATTACTATCAGGTTTACCTTGCCTTCAATGTAATAAAGAAACATAAATTTATCATAATATTTGTAGTTATTCAGTTCATTTATAATTTTGGCTTATTAAAGCTCATTCTTTTATGGATATGTATTTACATGACTCTGTTTATTTTTCATGTATTTATTCTGGGTATATATCAAGTAATGGGATTGATGGTAACAGTATACACACACTTTAAAAAATAGTATATGCACACTTTAAAAAAATAGTATACACACACTTTTGAGACTGTTATATTGTTTACCCAGATATTTAGAAATTTTTTTTCAATTTATCAGGAGTGTGTGAGACTATAATTTCTCCCCTCCTTTGAAAATAAAATCATAAAATGTTTAAATTCCATAGTTGTACACATAAGTGTTGTGCTAGCAGAGTTGTAACTTACCATTTAGCTGCATTTACAACTAATAGTCTTTCACTGTTCACATTAGAAATGTCCATCATCAAAATCATGATGATGGAGAAAAAAGAGGTACAGAAATATAGGTCCTATTTGTTGAGTGCTGGGTTTTGTTCTTCTTGTTTTCAGAGTTGAAAAGGAGCAAACAATACAAATGAATGGCACTGTATTTCAGAAACAGTACCATTCCCAAGGACTAAGGCATACTTTGAGTTCTTTAAACCAAATAGAAGATAATCTAAGAAATGTAAAGCAGTACTAAATTTTGAAGTTCATTTATATTATAACAAGTAAAATGGACTTCATTCTTTAAGTGACAAAAGACAGTTAAGCCTTTATACATGTAAGTGACACAATCTGAGCTGTAGTAGTGAAGAAAATATTGACCATACTATGAGCAGGGTTTTAAGAAATCAGAGGTAAGAATATGCAACTAGTTATATAGAAATGTATTAGCAAAGAGGCAATAGTTATGGAGAGGTTTTTGGAGATTGACAAATGGAAGGGATACTGTGCAAATGCAAGTACAAAGAGAGAAAGACAGAGTCAGAGACACTGAAATCATCCTTCACAGGCAACTAATGGATAAGAAGTTCATTTTATTGAAATTCAAATGGAAAAGACATTCATAAGATACAATAATATAGAAAGCTGTGATGGGGAAAAGATCAACTAACAGAGAGCCAACACCAACTTTAATTTACCTATCTGAATGAACTTAAAGAGTGGCAATTACCTTTGAGGACCAAATTTGATGATATAAGCACAATAATAGTGACCTCATCTTGTATAATTCATACTAACCTTACTCACAGGGGTATACATAGAAGTACCTTATGTCAGTGGAATCAATTAGGGGAACAGATGAGACCAAGGTAGTGACAAATTCAATTGAGGTGGCAATTAAAAAGCCATTTTATTGTGCTTGTCTTGGGTGTTCTGAGGCCCTGTTGAGCTGAATCCATAATGCATAATCCCCTATGTACACCCAGGCTGCTCTCACTTTAGCTTGGTCTTGAGAGAAATCCATTCTCTTTAGCAAATGGTCCCTTCCTATTTCCTGAACCCTCAACCCCACCCCACTGCTTCTTTCTCAATGGCTGAAGAATCTGAATTGGGAGGTCCTTTATTATACTGCCCTTGATGCTACAGCTGATAACTTTAATAAGTCATCCCAGAGTGACTGTCCCCATTCAGCCTTAGAAGTCCAGAGTAAATAAAAGAGTTTTCCCATGCTTTGTTGAAAAATTTCTCTGAGCTGGCTCTGGCTGGCAATTTTTTCTCAACTTTTCCTCTATCCCAACATCCAACCTCTGTCTTATTCCTGACTCATTCTCTAAACTAGGCCTGTCTGTAGAACAAACCATGGGAGAAAATCTACAATACCAACTTATTAATTAATAATGAAAAATAAAATATCAACTGTATCAAAATGCTTGACTTAGAAGAATTGCTGCATGAAGTTAATTGTAATGTGAGGCTCAGTTTATTACTTTACTGTGAGGAGGAATATTTTTAAAGCATGCAGCCATATTCTTCAGGTAGATCATTCTCTCCTTGTGGGCATAGTATTTGGAAGGCGAAATTATAATCGAATTTGTATAATCACAATTTTGTAAGTAGTGCATGGCATACGATTTGATTTTTAAGTGGCATCTCATAAAAGGAAAATGATGTTTAAATCACACAGTCTACCTGAAGTCTATTTGGACATTGTCTTTGAATTCCTGCACTCATTTCCCTGGACAGAGCTAGAAGAGCATTACTATCCTTTGTCTCTTTAGGTTTCCCCTATATAAAAAATATAAGAGATTGTGTATAATCAGCATTGAGTTGGTATATAAAGACAAAAAATGACATATCAGAAATACAGAAAAATGAAGTGAACAGAGGATGTATAAGGAATACAGCACTAAAGTAAAAGTATCATGAATTGGCAAGCCATGAGTTCAGGGGTAGTATAAAAAAGATACTATGTTAAACTATTAAAAGAAAATAGGTTATATATTTTGTAGCTGTCTTCTCAGAAGAGCAATTGCAAATTTATGACTTCCATGATGATGAAGTAGTTTTAGAAGTTAAAAGGAATTGGTCATGGTAATGCTGAATAAATGCACTCTGGACAGGCACAACTGCCCACTACATCCATTTCTCACATCAAGAAACATTGTAGAAGAACTATGAGTTGGATCCAGAGGCATTCAGTCCATCTGAGACTCAAGCCAGTCTAAATTTAATCAGACCCTACAGCCAGCCAGAGTCAGCTTTCAAACAGGTAGAACTACTACTCCAAGTATTTTGTTGTAAGGTCACAGATAATCACAGATGGCAAACATTTGGGCTCATCAAAAGAATAAAGAATTTGGGAAAATGTTGCTTCTATAGGCAGTCATCAATATTGCCTCAATTTTTGCATCATACGAAGTTACAAACATAGTTACAGAAAAATATCCAATGAAATATTAAAAACACCTTCTCTCTGAAAGGCCTGCTTAGAAATGTATATATCTCAACAAGAGAAAAAAGGGAATGGACCAACTCTCTTATTCATTCCACCATTGACATATCTAAGACATGTTGAACCACCTCAATTATGCCAGGCTTAGTAAAGGATACTTAATAACAAGTGATTCTCAAGTAATCGACTTCAAATTTTATCTTCTTTTTGGTCACTTAGCACACCTACAGTTAGTTGAATTAGAAAGCAAGATCTAATTCCACAGTACATAGGCGATATCCAAGATGAATAAGTAGAAAAAAATAAAAATCCCCCACATATTTACTTTATTTAAAAGTGATGGCTTTCACAATAAAAAAGAGAATCAGAGAGACTTGCTGATATTACTTTAGATATATTTCATCTTATGTATGACTAGTACAGTGCTTGTTGGAGAAAGTTCACATTAGACTTGATGCACACAGTTGAGTCATTAAATTTCACCAGGAATATCCCACATATTCTTTGAGTGTTTGGAAAAGATATGAGGTATTTCTTCTGTACAGTGGTAGTCTGGCTAATGCAATTTGATGTTTTTATCAGTTATTCATAGCAGAATTTCTATTGGGGTACAAAGACGGGAGTTTGGGACAGGATTTAAGTTCTTATTTTTCAGCTTTGATTGGTCCTAAAAAGAGTCATTGTACTGCAGGATAAGGATGAAGGCCATTCTCCAGTCCTTTATCCAGGTTGGTTAGGTAGATGGGTTTAATCCTATATTCCATACCTTCAATCTTATGAGAAGAAAACACATCTCTCTCTTCAAACACACTAGTCCTGCTGATAGTTGCCATGTAAAAAGCAACTGCTTAGAATATAGTCTTTTCCTATGTTTTATTAATGATTGAAGCTAATAAGGCTAATCTGACTTGTAAGAATAATTCAGGTCAATATGTTCAGACTAGAGAGTGGAAAACTTACTGTTAAATACAAATGAAATTATAATCATCTCTATCTGAACAATAAGCACAGAGAAAGGAACACTCAAGCAAAGTGTAGTCTAAATAATTTAAAAAATTGAAATTCAGAATGCTTGGGTTACAATGTTTACCTACTTGACATTTCATGGTAGACTGAGCAGACGATAAAAACATTATAGCATAAAATAACCTACATATCTCAATTACTTCTTACTAAACATAATTAAAATTTCTTTATAATTTGATTGCCTGCCATCATGGTACATACAGAAGAAATAAACACATTTCTTAGTAAAATATCACTTGAACCTCTTTTTTTAGTGGATTCACATTCAAGAAATCACTTGGTAAATAAAGTACTGTAGAAACAATAAAAATATAATTAATTTTAAGTATATGTACATCATTGTAAAATAATACCTAAAGAAGGGCAATGAAAGCAATTTATCTGATTATAAATACACATCATATAATCAATCAGGGCATGAGACTTCACTCATTTATTTTTTCTTTCAAAATATTTCATTGGACACTTCAATATACTGAATATTGTCCAGTACAATGTAGGCAACAATGACTTTTATGTAATAAGTATGAACAAATATAGGTGATGATGTATTAAACCCGTGTACTTACAGCTTTTAAAGAATGTTTTTATTAGAATAATGTGTATCAATAAAATTAGTAAGCCAAAGAGTAGAAACGTATTTATTGTTAAATTTGTCATCAGACTTGGCACAGTGGGTACAAGCCAATAATCCCAGAACTTTGGGAAGCCAAGCCAAACAGACTACTTGAGCTTAGGAGGTCGTGGCCAGCCTGGGAAACATAGTAGAATCCACTATCTCTACAAAATATATATTCAAAAACAAAAAAGGTGATGTGTGCCTGAGTCCCACCTACTCAGGAGGTGGAGGCGGAAGGATCCTTGAGCCCAGGGGGCTGAAGTTACGGTGAGCTGAGATTGTGCCACTGCACTCTAGCCTCCAGCCTGGGCAACAGAGTGACACTCTGTCTCAAAAAAAAAAATTGACATCAAAAGTACTTTTGACAATTAAATTTTAAAAAATTATAGAGTATTGCCTCCCACATATTTTTAAATATACCCAGTTTGTGTATAAAATTAAAAACAGCTTTGCTAAGCACTATGTTGACTATGACCAAAAGTCACATGCCCTCATCTGTGAACATGGCAACTCTATTGTGGCTTTTTCCTGCTAGGCCTCTCCACTCTTTCCCGTGTCTCTCTACTCCGCATAGAGTGAGGTAAAAGCTCTCTTTGGAAGGGAGGTTACTACTGAGAAGTCACAGCCTCAATCAAAACGACAGAGCAGTTACATCCAATAATGCTCTGTTGGAAGCTGGATGCCCTGCTGGAAGAGTCCAGGTGTCAGCCAAAGACCTGAGCTTAAAATTAATTGAGAATGCAAGGAAAATTACCTCAGGGAGACTTCAGGGATAAAGGAATTTGAAGGAAGAAAATGCAGACTACTTAGTCTCCAACTTGGACAAGCTAATAGTAACCTGAGTTGTAATTTGCTGCGTAGATTCTCATCCACAATGAAGCAATAGCCTAAATACTTTGAATGTATCATGCTGATCTATTTCCTCACAGAACCAACAGAGTGAAATGCCAAACAAAAAACAAACGTGATATGAACAGGCTCTCATAAGTCCACAGTTTCTGACCTGAGAAAAATAAAAATAATAACACAGGAAGTACGTTGAACATCAAAGTTACTATTAACTTCCAGTCTAAACATTTCAGCTTCACTCATTCAAAGGGAGCTGATCATTTGAAAGAAAAATATAGTTTCATTGTTTATATTTTTAATTGAGATATAATTAACATAAAATAAACTCCACCTATTTAAAATATATTATTTGATACGTTTTCATGTAGGTAGCCCTGTGAAAATATCACAACCATCAACGTAGTGGACAGATCCTTCAGCTGCAAAAGTTTCCTTTTTCATCTCACAGCTTCTCCATGCCTTCCTGTATCCTCATTCTTAGGCAACTGTGATGGTTTAATACTGTCAACGTGACTGGATTGAAGGATACAAAGTATTGATCCTGGGTACATCTGTGAGGGTGTTGCCAAAGGAGATTAACATTTGAGTCAGTGAGATGGGAAAGGCAGACCCACCCTTAATCTAGGTGGACACCATCCAATCAGCTGCCTGCGAATGTAAAGCAGGCAGAAAAACGTGAAAGGACAGACTGCCTAGCCTCCCATCCTACATCTTTCTCCCTTGCTGGATGCTTCCTGCCCGCCAACATCAGATTCCAAGTTCTTCAGTTTTGTAACTCAGACTGTCTCTCCTTGCTCTTCAGCCTGCAGACAGCCTATTGTGGGACCCTGTGATCATATAAGTTAATACTTAATAAACTCCTTTAAATAAATAAATATATACATTCCATTAGTTCTGTCCCTCGAGAGAACCCTAATACAGCAACTACTGATCTAATTGTTGTCCCAATGGATTGGTTTGCATTTGTATAATTTTATATAAAAGAAATCAAAGAGAATGCACTCTTTTTTGTCTAACTTCTTTCACAAGCTTTATCATTTTAAGCTGATGCTGAGAAGCATTCCACTGTAATGGATATACCACAGTTAGTTCATCCATTCACCTGAACACTAGGTTTATTTTGAGTTTTGGGTTATAACAAATAAAGTTGGATAGAAATATGTGTACAAGGCTTTGTATCAAATGCGTGTGTGTGTTTTTAAATACATCCTTAGGAGTAGAAAGGTTGAATCATATGGTGGATGTTTATTTTTGTAAGAGGCTGCCGAGCCGAGTGCGGTGGCTCACGCCTGTAATCCCAGCACTTTGGGAGGCCGAGGTGGGCGGATCACGAGGTCAGGAGATGGAGACCATCCTGGCTAACACGGTGAAACCCCGTCCTACTAAAAATACAAAAAAGTAGCTGGGTGAGGTGGCGGGCGCCTGTATTCCCAGCTACTCGGAGAGGCTGAGGCAGGAGAATGGCGTGAACCCGGGAGGCAGAGCTTACCGTGAGTCGAGATCGCGCCACTGCACTCCAGCCTGATCTGAATAATAGTAACACTGATCACCAAAAATTGATTCCTTAATAAGTGGCAGGCATAATTTCCATTAATTTTTTAATGTTTTATTTTGTGGGGGCTGAAATGAGATGTTTGTCAAAGGGTACAAAGTTTCAGTTATGTAAGATGAGTAAGTAAAACATGTGACTGTATTTAACAATATTATATACTTGAAATTTGCTAACAGGATGGATCTCAGGTATTCTTACCATAAAAACAGAAAGACAAAAATGGTAACTGAGGTGATATATATGCTAATTTTCTTGATTATGATTATTTTATAATGTATATGTATATCAAATAATTAACCATACTGTTTAAATATTCATATTTTTAATTAGTAAATATATCTAATGATATTGTTTATAGAAATAGATAAAATAATTCTGAAATTCATATGGAATAACACCAAATGCTACCAAGGACATGGAAAAACAGGAACTCTCATTCATCGTTCATGGAAATATACATGGTTCAGTTACTTTGGAAGACATTTTAGTAGTTTCTTACAGAATGAAATAGTCTCATATCATGTGATCCAGCAATTGAACTTCTTGGTATTTATGCAAAGGAGATGAAAACTTGTTTCCTCACAAAAACCTGAACACACGTTTACAGTAGCTTAATTCATAATTGCAAGAACTTGGAAGCAACCAAGATGTCTCTTAGTAGAAGAATGGTTACATGAATTGTGATACATCCAGACAATGAAATATTATTCAGTGCTAAAAGGAAATTAGCTAAGAAGCCATTAAAAGGGATGGAGAGTTGGGCACAGTGGTTTACAATTGTAATCCCAGCACCTCGTGAGGCTGAGGTAGGAGGATTGTCTCAGGCTAGGAGTTCAAGACCAGCCTGGCAACATAGTGAGACCTTGGCTCTACAAACACACAAGGTAAATAATAATCCAGACATAGGTGTGTGTACCCGTAGTCCCAGCTACTCAGGAGGCTGAGGAGGGAGAAGTGCTTGCGCCCAGGAAGTCCACTCTGCAGTGAGCTATGATCATGATACTTTATTTCAGTTTGGGCAACAGAGTGAGACTGTCTCTAAAATTTTTTTTTTTTAATTTTAAAAAATACAGGGTTGGGAGGGTGGCTTACGCCTGTAATCCCAGCACTTTGGAAGGTCAAGGCAGTCAGATTGCCTGAGGTCAGTAGTTCCAGACCAATCTGGCCAACATGGTGAAAACTCGTCTCTACTAAAAATACAAAACAATTAGCCGGGTGTGGTGGTGTGCACCTGTAATCTCAGCTACTCAGGAGGCTGAGGCAGGACAATTGCTTGAACCAGGGAGGTGGAGGTTGCAGTGAGCCGAGATCATGCCACTGCATACCAGCCTGGGCAACAGAGTGGGACTCCATCTTAAAAAAAAAAAAAAAAAAAAAAAAAAAAAAAAAAAAAAAAAAAACTATGTAGAGGACGTGATTAAATGCGTATTACTAAGTGAAATAAGAGAATCTGAAAGGCTACATGCTATGTGATTGCAGCTATATGACATTCGAAGAAAGGCAAAACTTTGGAGATAGTAAAAAGATGAGGAGTTACCAGTGACTGGGGTGAGGGAGGGATGAATGGGCAGATCACAGAGGACTTGTAGGGTGATGGAAATACTCTGCATCATAATATAATGATATATATATGCAATTATACTTTGTTCAAACTCATAGAATATACAACACTAATCGTGAACACTAATGTATACTATTAACTTTGGGTGATTATGATGTGTCAATGCAGGTTCCTCAATTGTAACAAAGGTACCAATCTGTCCTTTCATATATGCCAAGCCAAAAACAAAAAGCACCACCCTGATGAGGGATGTTGAAAATAGGGGAAGCTACATATATGTTGGGGAAAGGGTATATGATGATTTTCTGCACTATCCTCTTAATTTTGCTGCAAACATAAAACTGCTCTAGAAAAATTATATCTTTTAAAAATTCAAATAGAAATACAAAAGGCCTTGATTAGCCAGCACAACTTTGGGCAAAAAAACAAAGTTGAAGACATCTCATTTCCTAACTTCAAAATATATTAAAAAACAATAGTTATCAAAACAGTATGGTACCGGCATAAAGACAGACATATAGACCAATGGAACAGAACAGAGAATCCAGAAACAAATCCATGCATGTACAGTTAATTGATCTTCCAGAAGGTTTCTGGGAATACATAATTGGAAAAAGATAGTCTCTTCAATAATTGTCTTAGGAAAACTGGACAACCCCATGCAAAAAAAAAAAAAAAAAAAAAATTTGGACCTCTATCTTACACCACACACAAAAATCAAATCAAACATTTGATTTGCTTGAAGATGTAACCATAAAACTTGTAGGTGTAAAACTCATAGAAGGAAACATACTGAAAAATTTTCATGACATTGGTCTTGGCAACAATTTTTTAGATATCATATTCAAATAACAGGCAACAAAATTCACCTGTATTAACTTGGTTCTTCTTAAAACAAAATAAGATCATATTATTGGCCAGATGAAAAACTGAATTTCAGAATGGCACTAATTACCACAGAAATGAAAATCCAGACTCCTCACATGGTCTGCAAAGCCTGTCTGCACTTCCCACATACAACTTTTCTTTCTACTTTCTGTCCTCCAGACTCACTACTGTTCTTTTTATTCTTTGAAAATTAAAGAACTTTCCAAAACCTGACATGTTGCTCTTGCAAACCTCCTGAGGGAAAACTCTTTATTCATTTCACATGGCTCACTCTTTCTGATAATTTAACTCTCAGTGTGAAAAATCTACTTGGAGAGAACTTGCATGACCTTTTATGACCTTGTGTTGATTATCACATTAAAATAATTCTTTATTTTTATCTATACCAATAATTATGATACATAAAATGTGTTTACTTTACACTTTTTCTCATTAGTATTTTTTTACTATTTATGTTTCCAGCTATTCAATGTCTTTAATAAGATACACCAACATTCCCAACTATCTATTTCTATCATTACTTTTGTAATCAAATAGCTTTGAAATTTGTAGTCTTTTTTTTTCCATTTATTTCAATTCTTATATACATTCATATATCACATTTTCAGGAATATATTTCTCACTCACCCATTATAACTCCTTCTTCTTTTAACACCTGCTATCATATCCCTATTATATATTATCAAATTCTTATTATATCTCTTCTGAATCATGATGTGTTATCAGGAAAAGCAAATATTTTAAAGATCCTTTAAAAATAATATTTAAATTGTTTTTAAATGTTAATTTATTAGGTATAACTAGTTTTTTCGTACTCTTAATTGCATGTTGTTCACTTGAGATTGCTTCACATGAGATTACACTGTTTATGTTTATATTACTCATGTTTCCTGTTCTTTCACCATGAAACATGCCACACTTCTATAGCCAATTTGTAAGAAACACATAATTTACAGGAAATTTTGATAATAAAATTTATTTGACATAATATACAGCATTTTATCTAAAAATGTCCCTATTATATCCATTTTTCCTTGATCTTATGGAAGCCTCCTCTCTTTGCTTTTACCTCTAGCATTCAATAGTTTGAATCTTTACCTCCCTAATTAACTAATTTTTTCCTGTATTATTATCAAGGTTCTCGTCACATTGCTTCGATCCCAAGCACAGGGTCAATTATATAATTTGTTGGGCCCAGTGCAAAATAAAAATGTGGTCTCTTGTTTAAAAAGCAACTAACAAGTTTCACTTTCTCCTCTAGACTTTTTATTTATTTATTTATTTATTTATTTATTTATTTATTTATTAGAGATGGGGTCTTACTCTCTCAACCAGGCTTGAATTATTGAACGACTAGGCTCAAGTGCTCCTCCTGCCTCTCAAACTGTTGTGATTACAGGTGTGCACCACCACACCCAGTTAGTTTTAAAAAAACATTTTTTGGGGGGAGTCTCACTGTGTAGCCTGGTCTGGTCTTGAACTTCTGGCCTCAAGCAATTCTCCCACCTCAGCCTCCCTAATAGCTGGAATCACAGGTGCAAACCACTATGCCTGGCCTTCCAGTCTCTTTTTAACCCTCTTATGGTGCTGTTCTATTTTCTATTTAATGATACATTGCCTTTGACATAGTCATACTCATGGGGCCCCTACTTGGGAGACTCCCAGATGCCCCAACTACTCCACTGTTTGTTACATGGGGCATGGGCCAACTCTACATTTTCTTATGCCCTGAGCAGTAGCTGGACAGGAGCAGAGGTGAGGGCACCTGAAAACCTATTGTAGGAAAAAGAGAGGCGGCCGGGCGCGGTGGCTCAAGCCTGTAATCCCAGAACTTTGGGAGGCCGAGACGGGCGGATCACGAGGTCAGGAGATCCAGACCATCCTGGCTAACACGGTGAAACCCCGTCTCTACTAAAAAATACAAAAAAAAAGAAACTAGCCGGGCGAGGTGGCGGGCGCCTGTAGTCCCAGCTACGGGAGGCTGAGGCAGGAGAATGGCGTAAACCTGGGAGGCGGAGCTTGCAGTGAGCTGAGATCCGGCCACTGCACTCCAGCCTGGGCGACAGAGGAAAGAGAGGCAGTAAGAGGTAGGATTGCATTTCAGCCAGTTTCAAGCCCCTGATGCATGCTCCATTGTCCCATTAGGGACATATCACTATGTCCCTAATGGGATTTAATTACATATCACAATTTGAAGATAAAATTATTAAGAGTTTTAAGAGAAAGGACCAGGCACGGTGGCTCATGCATGTAATCCCAGAACTGTGAGAGGCTGAGGCTGATGGTTCACCTGAGGTCAGGAGTTCAAGACCAGCCTGACTAATGTGCTGAAACCCCATCTCTACTAAAAATACAAAACTTAGCCAGGTGTGGCTGGTGCCTGTAATCCCAGCTACTTGGGAGGCTGAGGCAGGAGAATCACTGGAACCCAGGAGGTGGAGGCTGCAGTAAGCTGAGGTTGCCCCACTGCACTCCAGCCTGGGCGACAGAACAAGACTCCATCTCAAAATATATATACATAAAGAGAATATATACATTTATGTGTGTGTGTACGTGTGTGTATATATATACACGTATATATGTGTATATATAGAATTTTGAAGTCTTATAATTATATATACATAATATATAATATATGTATATATATTTATATATATTTTTATGTATTGTGTATATATGCATATGTATATATACATAATACATAAATATATACACATGTATATATACATATATTTATATGTATATATGTATATGTACATAATACATAAATATATACACATGTATATATACATATACTTATACGTATATATGTATATACATAAATACATATATACATAATACATAAATACATATATTTATATATGTATTATATATACATAGTACATAATACACATATACATAATACATAAATACATATACATATATACATATGTATATATACATAATACATAAATATATATACACATATATGAATTTAGAAGTCTTACAATAAATGTGTGTATATATATTTTATATATATATATGAAGAGAAAATAACAGCATTAAATCAAGTACAAAGCTCTTTACTGTTAGTAGTAGCAGAGTTAAGAACTATTAAATTATATTAAATTTTGTATAAAAGCTTTACTGATTTGGGATGGAGTCTTATAAAATATGTGCAAGTAGCTGAAGTAAAGGAAACTAGCATTAGAAACAAAGCAAAATGGATGCTGAGTTTCTAAAAGGCAGGAAGCTGACTTCAAAGATTTTGAAAGATCTTCTATTCTCAGATATGTTCCCTTCTTCTTACCTCCTAACTCAGAGAAAGATAAAAATACCTTCTGTGGTCATTGAGTCATTCAGGGTTCATGTATGTGGAAGAGTTTATAGATGTAAACAAGTGGGATATTGTGTAATGTCATTGCATGATAGAGGAAACAAATGTCACAAAAGAATGTTAAAACGTGTTGTATATTAGGTTGGTGCAAAAGTAATAAGATGATATCTCTACAAAAATAAGTTATTCAATTATTTACCATACTTTTCTAAAAGTCCCCTGGCCAAATAGAGATATGTGTTCATTCAATGACCATGGAAACATCATTAAGGAAAAATACATCATCCAATTTGGTTGGTGCTTGAAATGTAAATTTTGCTTATATTGTGGAAATTTTTTTATATGTTTTATATAGACTTTGTACAATGGGAAAACACGAAGTTTTTGATGAGAAATATATGATAATAGTTATGCTTAGGGAAGAATAATGAAATATAATGATATACATATTTGAGCAGGGGTGAGGTACAGATAGAACCAAGCTGAAGTCTAATTAATGTAAATGAAGAGATATACCAGATTAAAGCCAGGAGGGCAGCATTTATTGGTTCCAATTAGGCATTCACATACAGATGGGATAATCCAATTAATTTATGTATTTTTTGCACATAGTTATATCTATGTATTTTCCATGTGCAAATCCTCATATGGATGCAAAACATAATTTGGTTTTTCTACCTTTAATGGATATAATGCATTTTTATATTGAACATAGAACAAGAAACGCAGTTGTTACTTATCCTATATTATACCGTCTTCTAAGATTGATTTTTGTCATAAAGGATCTTTAGTTTGCTGAGTTAACAATCTCTTCATGCGCACTATAACTTATTGTGTATTTGAAAAATTGAATAATCTTTGGAACTTCTAAGTTTTCAGATTGAACTGGGCTAGAATTAGATTGATTTGAATAGACAGGACCACAAGTCACACGGAGTCCTGAACTCAAAAGAGCTTTGTACTTGATTTAATGCTATGTTATTTTCTCTTGATATATATAGATATAAAATATATATACACACACATTTATTGTAAGACTTCTAAATTCATATATGTGTATATATATTTATGTATTATGTATATATACATATGCATATATACACAATACATAAAAATATATATACATATATATACATATATTATATATTATGTATATATAATTATAAGACTTCAAAATTCTATATGTACACATATATACGTGTATATATGTACACACACATGCACACACACACGTATTTGTATATATTCTCTTTATGTATATATATT
Source organism: Mandrillus leucophaeus (assembly GCF_000951045.1). Taxonomy (NCBI): domain Eukaryota; kingdom Metazoa; phylum Chordata; class Mammalia; order Primates; family Cercopithecidae; genus Mandrillus; species Mandrillus leucophaeus. The sequence continues at coordinate 2,693,737 of NW_012109141.1, forward strand.
TTGAGATGGAGTCTTGTTCTGTCGCCCAGACTGGAGTGCAGTGGGGCAACCTCAGCTTACTGCAGCCTCTGCCTCCTGGGTTCAAGTGATTCTCCTGCCTCAGCCTCCCGAGTAGCTGGGATTACAGGCACCAGCCACACTTGGCTAAGTTTTGTATTTTTAGTAGAGACGGGGTTTCAGCACATTGGTCAGGCTGGTCTTGAACTCCTGACCTCAGGTGAACCATCAGCCTCAGTCTCAGCCTCCCAAAGTTCTGGGATTACATGCATGAGCCACCGTGCCTGGTCCCTTCTCTTAACCCAATTAAAAATTGACTAAAAACTTGAATAAACATTTATCAAAAGAAGAAATGTAAACACGCAGCATGTATATGAATATTTGCTCAATGTCACTCATCATCAGAAAAATGTAACCCCAAACCACAATGATGTATATAACCTCATTTCCATTAAGATGACTATGATCAAAAAGTGAAAGACAAGTATTGTCAAGGATATGGAGAAACTGGAACCCTTGTACACTGTTGGTGAAATGCAAAATGGCTCAGCTGCTCTAGCAACAGCATGGAGGTTCATAAAAAAATTAAAACAGTACTACCATATGGTTCAACAGTCCTACTTATGTTTATTATCCAAAATAATTAAAATGATCTTGAGGAGATATTAGCATCCGATGTTTACCGTAGAACTCTTCACAATTTTGAAGATGTGGAAAGAACCTAAATGTTCATTGACAGAAGAATAAAGTAAATGTGGTATATACGTAAGAATTAGTCAAGGTTCTCCAGGGAATTGACACAAATAGGAATTGACTCACATGATGTGGAGGCTCAGAGGTCCCAAGATCTGCCATCTGCAACTTGGGTAACCTGAAAAGTTTTAATTAAATCTTAGTCCAGAGGCCTAAGAACCAGGGTAGTTGATGGTATAATTCCAAGCCTGAGTCTCAAGGCCTGAGAGCCAGGGGTGCTGATGGCTGAGGACGGGGGAGAATGTATGTTTCATTTCAGATATGCAGAAAATGTTTCCTTTTTCCACCTTTTTATTCTATTCAGGCTCTCAGTGGATTGGATGATGCCCACCCTAATTGGTGAGGGTGATCTTCTTTACTCGGTCTATTTATTCAAATGCTCATCTTTTCCAGAAACACCCTTACGGACAGACACAATGAGAAATAATGCTTTACTAGCTATCTGGGCATTCCTTAGCCCAGTCTAGTGGACACAAAAAATTACTCATCATAACATACAACGCAATATTATTCAGTCTTATAAAAGGACAAAATCTTGCAATATGCAATAACATAGATGAACCGTGAAGATATTATGCCAAGCAAAATAAGCCAGTAACGGAAGCACAAACACTGAATGATTCCACTTACAAAAAGTAGATAAAATAGTCAAACTTGAAAAACCGCAGAGTAGAATGGTAGTTACCAGGGCCTAAGGGGTGGGGGAGAAGAAAATTTAAAATTACTAATAAATTGTTATAAAATTTCCATTAGGTGAGATGAATACATTCTAGAAATCTGTTATACAATATTATGCCTATGGTTAAAATATTGTATTGTATACTTAAAAATGAATTAAGAGGCCGGGCATGGTGGCTCACACCTGTATTCCCAGCATCTTGGGAGGTCGAGGTGGGTGGGTCACCTGAGGTTGGGAGTTCGAGACCAGCCTCACCAACATGGAGAAACCCCATCTCTACTAAAAGTACAAAATTTGCCAGGCGTGGTGGAGCATGCCTGTAATCCCAGCTACTCGGGAGACTGAGGCAGGAGAATCCCTTGAACCCAGGAGGCAGAGGTTGAGGTGAGCTGTAGCAAAACTCTGTCTCAAAAAAAAAAAAAAACAAAAGTATTAAGGGTACATCTCATGCTAAATATTCTCACCAGAATTAAAAAAAAATAAAAAGGAAGAAACAATTTATTTAAATTAAAATATATCTTCTATATAAACCATTTGTCATATGGACACAAAAGTGGAAGTATAAAGACGAATTCAGGAGAGTTTGTAACTTCTAGGAGAGAATTGATGGGGACTTAGACCACAGTGGACATACAGGTGCCAAAGGGGGGGGGGGGAAGCTGGCTATTTGATATATTTTGTAAATAGAATTGATTTTGTGTCTTGCAGAATTGAGTTTAAGAATTTTTTGAGGCTGAAGTAACAGTTAAAGAAATCTAGATTTCATATTGCACAACTTCTTAATGCTAAATATAAGTATAAAACTGTAGAAGGAATGGAGCAATCAGATGAAATTTTCATTAAAGAAGTTTCTATTTAAAAAAATTATTTTGAGATGTTTAAGACGTAGCCATGTGGTGAAATCAAGCAGAAATTGGGCAGAGGCTTCTTAAATTTGGGTAATAAATCTATGTTAAAGTAGTAGATCTTAGGATCAACATAAAATTTGTGGACAGAATTAACTCACAGATTCTGCGTTGTAGGTTAGAGCAATGTCAAATATTGTAGATCAATTATAGAAAGAGAATATAGTATAGGAGACTGGTCAAAGGTAAAGAATGCTATTTGGTATTGAGAAATATGAGGATCGAATTTGTGGCTGATTGGATATTGTCTGTAATACTGACAAGAACAGTTGAAATAGCTATTTTAAGCTAAGCACTACAATTTTAAATAGTTCATTTAAAAAGCTGGTAATGAATGCAAGCAGGAAAAATATAATGGTTGGAAAAGAATGCAGTTAGGAAATGATTTTCTTTAAATGGGAATTAAGATAATATCTTTGGACGGAAAAAGCAAATACAGAGCAGACAGGGAGAGTCACACAGGCAAGAGGGGACAATACATGCAGCACAACCTTGAGAGAATGGAGAGGACGGGATCAAGTCAACGTGTGGAAGGACTGCCTTTGAGAAGAAGGGAACGGTTACTTTTTTTGTAAAAGAAAGGATGAAGATGGTTCAGTGAAAATAGGACTGTAAATTTGGCAATAGGAACATGAAGAAATTGAGTTGTAATGGGTTCTATTTCTTCAGAATACAGAAAAAAAAATTGTGAGAGGTTTGAAGAGAAAGAAATCATTAAGGAATCCTCTCATAGAGCAAAACAGCATGGCCACTAGTGGATAGGCTAGCAGGACAAAATTGATTACTAAATTCTGATGTAAGATCGTTAAAGTGAAAGTAGTTTACTCAGTTATATGATTTTCTGCAGAAAAGTCATGTGTGTGGATGGTCTTGGACAGCATTAAAGAGTAAGTTTGCTGTCCCTAGCCCATAAAAACACTTATACCAATTCAAGCCTTTATTACTCATTAAATGTGTCAAATATTGGGAAATTGTTATTCTGCAAGCCTTCATCCCATATAAGACCATTAGGTAGGAAGTCAGGTTGCCTATTTGCTTTACAAGACAATAAAGGATTGCTCTGTGTGTGTGTGTGTCTGTGTGTGTGTGTGTGTATATACGCACATTCTTTTATAGAGGAGAAATGGAAGCAAAGAGACTACATTGAAAAATCCACAAATAATAATTTACTTTTGAGAAAATCCCCCAGTACTTCTATGAATAAGATCAAGGGCAAAAGCATGCTCTTCTACATGCCAGAAACCTCAAGAATTTTTCCTAAGGTAGAGTTCAAGGAAAACCAAGCAGCTCCTGACTCAACAAATGAAAATGTAAGTCTGTCTGGAGAATTAGTGAACCAGGGCACCCAGTCAGCTTTCTCCTAAAATAAATTTGGAGAGCTGAAAGATATGGATGAGGTCAGATTTCTAAAAAATCAGTATACGCAGAGATTTTAAGAGTAAAAAAACAGATTGAAAGAAAAAATAATTTGTAAATAACAGAAGCCACACCTTAGAGATAAAAATAACTGTCCTCTGCTTAACAGAACTTTTAGAATGATGAGAAAAATTAATAACACAGTTAAATATATCACAGTGACTTTTAAAAATATTTCAAGGTTGAAGAAAAAATATTCCTGTAAGAATGAAGACTGAAAAAGAGAAAGTAGAATGAATCAGGTTGGTATCAGAAATTTCAATGACATACAATGAAGGAATAAAGTGGAGCAGCAGCTATAGTTTTGAAACAATGTATTTTCCAAGGTTCCTGTACCCAATCAAATTGTAACTTATGTGCTAGGACAATAGAGAAGTAATTTTAGCCAAATAAATAATCTGAAATTATAGCATCTATGCACATTTATTGAAACAAGAAACTCACAGAAATCAAAATAGCAGAGAAATTAATGAATAAAATATTCAAATAGAGGAAAATACATTTTAGAATAAAGCATAAAGAGTAATAAAATCAGTATGACTTTTTGAAAGTATAAAAATTGTTACTTTTTTCTATGAATATTTGCTCAAATTTAAAGTAGTAGATTTAATGTTGTAGCAGAAACTGCTAAGTATTCAGCCAAGAGGTAAAACTAATAAATAAAAATGATAGTTCTTTTAAAAAAACACAAAAATAATTATCTCATGAGTAGCCTAAGAAAAAATCAGAGAAAGCATGCAAATACATAATTTAGAATAAGGAAGTACGTAAAATATGATTTGGAGAACATACGAGAACATAGATATGGACAAATGTAAAATCTTGATAAAATAAAATTTCTTTCTTTTCTAGAGAATATTCATATATTTAAAAAATAAACCCATCCTGGTAATTGTATTCTAGTTTTAAAAGACTACTCCATTATTAACTGATAATCTATTTAGTGGTGATAAAATATATTTTCGTAAAAATGCTTTTGTTTTCTATTAATTTGCTATATCATTACCAAGATTATTATTCATGAGAATAGGGAAAATTCTTCTCTTCCCATGTGTGTTATAATATTCCGAAAAGAACTGCACTATCTTATACCCAGCCCTTAACCAATTGCCAAGTGCATTGTGTGTCCTCTATAACTGGGTGAGGAGCATTTAGAGTAATTCAAATTATCTTCCTTGAGGAAATGGTGTTGAGCTGAGGTGGGAAATATAAATACGAATTAACTAAGAAAAAAATGGTGGCAAATTATCTTTTTCAAACAGAAGGAAAGCGTATGCCCTATGAGAATATGTAATAAGGCTAATGTGACTAGGTGAAGAGGGAGTAATTTGGTACAAGGTGATGCCGAATATGTAAGTAAGGACTAGTCCAGGAAGGAAATGTGTATATTAAGTGACTTTACCTCAACTTTATGAAAACAGAGCATCATTCAGTAGTTTGAATCTGTTTCCCTAAATGACTAACTTCTACTCTCAGAATGGCCTTTGGCTCTGTGGTGTCTATAGCGACCTCCTCACAGTCCTTAATTTTGGGTGGAACATTTGACAACTTCAGTTTAGGAACTGTTTGTTTTCCTCTGACCCAAACAAAACCAGCCATTTGGCAAACCCAGGCCACATAAACAGAACTCCCAGTCAACTTTTCTAATCCTAAAAGAATCCTCCATAGGGGAAACATGTCCACATGTAAACAACAGAGGAAAATTATATAGTTATAATAATCATCGTAATCCTTTATTCCTAAATATCAAAAGACAATTAAGAATTTCTGGGCACAGGTGAACGAATAAGCAGCACCATAAAAAGGAAAGATTAGATTAAATATACATGTATTAATATATAAAACTAAACTCAAGGGAACTGAAGGTAATTTAGGGCATCAAAAATAAATATATTGCTGTTTCAAGATATTTGGGAAAAAATATTATGTCCACAAAAAAGCATAGAATGACCTTCATGCATGTGGTAATACAAATATTTTTGCCAGACTATGTTGAAGCAGCATTAGGTACAATCATCTGAAAAACAAAACACCAGAAGTTAAGAATCATGAGCCCCGAAGCTTGGTTGATCTTCAATCCTTTCTGAATATTTTAAACAGCTATAAGAGCTTTGAGGCAATCCCAAAACCAAAACCTGGCCTCTCTTAACCCAGAAACTGTGATTCAGTGGATGCAGTGTGATTCCTGGACATCAGAAGCTTTTAGATTTCTCCAGAGTATTTGACGGTGCATCCAGGTTTGAGTCCCACTGCTTTAAGACAGATACTGCCACACAACCCTGACCTTTGTTATTTCCACATAATATTTTAAATTCTGTCTGATCTCTATTCCAGGCTGGAGATAATTTTCATAAAAGCTTTTCACACTGTGCTACAGTGCTATGTTCCTCATGTGAATCTGTCTTCAGAATTCATGATAGTGCATGATACATAAAGTAGATTGAAAGGAAAAAATAAGTCTGTTTATTGATGGTGCTCCTTAATTCCAACAGGAATTTACTGGTTCTAAAATGTATCATTTATAACTTATTATAATGTACCATATTAAGAATGCTCTCAGCTTGCAAATATCAGTCATTTGTGATTCTGTTGGATTTCATTTATTTTACAAATGGTGAGCTGTTCCTTTTGTCTGATGCAGATGTGACTCCAAACTGTACGTGAGGGGAAGAAAATGCATAGCTGCTGTGTTTTATAGTGGTACCAAAGCCATTCAATAGAATGATTGCCTTTTTCTATTATATATTATTATATAGTACATAATATATTAACTTTCTGCCATTGAATAGCAAAAATACCTCTCCTCCATTGTGTGTTCCTACATATCATGTATCACAGTATTAATAAATCTACATTCTCTTAATATTATTCCCTGAATTGATTTAGTTTTATGCAGCAGGACATTCAAACAGCCTTGTCAATTCAGATCATATGTATCATTAAAATTGTAATTGAAATAACAAATCCATGAGAGCCCTTAAGATTTCAAGAATATATTTACATGGCACAGAGCTACAAAATGAGGACTGGTAATTTTTCTTCCTTTTTTTCCTGTGGTTACTGTTTCCAAATGCAAAATTTTATGTCCGTGTTCAAATATATTGGTGTTCATAAAAACGCAAAAATTCATCACTTGCCATTAACTCTTATGTCTATAGGCATAAAGTTATAAACAATTTTGTAAGTGCCACACCCATGTGACTACAGCATTAAGGCTTCTGAAACTGGGGTTAGAGATTGCCAAGAGTTCCCTGAAATGGCACAGTGCTCTTAAACTCTTACGTAAACAGTAATTGAATGAGAAGACTTCTATATAAACTGGTCAGATACAATAGATATCATATGCAAATTATGATCAAGTATGAATTAGTTGAAAGTTGAGAAAGATAAACAGATAATTTATCTTTTCAGAAAATTAAATAATCCTCTGAAAACAAAATTTAGTGAGTATATTTTAAAAAATAAGAATTGAAATACAAATCTGTCTTATGGGGAGTCAAACTATTCTGGAAGGGCTCTGAGTCAATTAATCAGCTCCCTTTGCAGATGAATTTTATTCCTTAGCTAAATTTCTACAATGTATTTCTTAAAATTATGAGATGCAATTTTCCAGCCATATCTTATGTTTTTGCATGTCTTTCAACAAAGTTTGTCTGCACCGACCGCACAGACAGCTTTAATTCTGCACTATCCTCTTTCAAAGATGTTTGCATCACAAAGAGCATTGAAAAATAGAGATCACTTTGGCTTGTGGAGTAGACAGCTGGAATGTTTGCTGTTCAATGTAATGTAATGTCTCACTCTGGGGCTATGGTTGAGGACATTTTCCTGCAGCCCATTACAAAACATGGCGATTTCTTAAACTCAGGATTATTTGGCTATGAAGCAATCTCACTGCCTATGAGGCATTCATGGGTCTACTTACCTCTCTTTCTTTGGAGACAAACAGTTTTTCCCATTATGCAGCCTCTCATTGACAGACAGCCTCTCAACAGACAGCCTTCACATTGAATTGGCATAGTTTACTATGACTTGGTATGTTACTATTAATCTAGAATCTGAGGAGGGATGGCTACCTTAAAAAATGTGGCTTTATTAAGAATAAGAAGGAGAAGATGCACACTATGTAAGAAACCAAATATCATTACTTGTGAAAATTTCTGGTATTAGAATTTTAATACGATAGCTTGTATCTATGTGTGATCTTGATATTAATATGTATTATCTGGACAGTTTAGGCTTATTTATAATTTGGAATGATTTTTAAAATTATCTTCTGAAATTTTCTAAGTATGACATTATGTTATCCACAGAGTGATGATATTTGAAAAGAGGAGGCAAATAAATACATAAATACTTCTCATTATTTTCTTTTAAGCTGTTTAATCCAAACAACATAGAACTATTTTGATCAAAGCAACCATTCTTAACTTTTTTTTTTGACACAGGGTAGCCCCGTCATCCTTGCTTTGTCATCCAGGCTAGAATACAGCAATGTGATCTTGGCTCACTGCAGCCTTGATCTCCTGACTTCAAGCGATCCTTCTACCTCAGCCTTCCTAGTAGGTGGGACTACAGGCACATGCCACCACACTTGGCTAATTTTTCTGTCTTTTGCATAGATAAGGTTTCACTATGTTGCCCAGGCTAGTCTGAAACTCCTAGGCTCAAGCAATCCACCAGCCTTGTCTTCCCAAAGTGTTGAGATTACAGGCGTAACCCACAGCAGTTGGCCAAAATAACCATTCCTGACCAATCATTTCTAAATTTTATTTTAATATGCTTTAATAAATATGTTTTGGCTGGGCACAGAGGCTCACGCCTGTAATCCCAGCACTATGGGAGGCTGAGGCAGGTGGATCATGTGGTCAGGAGTTTGAGACCAGCCTGGCCAATATGATGAAACCCAGTCTTTACTAAAAATATGAAAAAATTAGCCAGGCATGGTAGTGGGCACCTGTAATCCTAGCTACTCAGGAGGCTGAGGCAGGAGACTCGCTTGAACCCAGGAGGCAGAGGTTGCAGTGAGCCGAGATCACGTCACGCCACTGCACTCTAGCCTGGGCAACAGAGCAAGACTCCGTCTCAAAAAAAGAAAAAAAATGATATATATGTTTTATTATTTATCTTTTTTTTTTTTTTTTTAGAGACAGGTCTCACTCTGTTGTTTAGGCTGGAGAGCAGTGGTGTGATCATAGCTCACTACAGTCCTGAGGTCCCGAGCTGAAGTCATCTTCCTGCCTTGGCCTGTCAACATGTTTGGATTACAGACATGAGCCTCTGCACCCAGCCTGACCAACCATTTTAAAGTCATATTATTTTCTAAATGAACCGACCAGTAAAAGGTGGCTTTCATCTAACAAAATTTTGAAGCTTAATAAATGGTGGTAAAATTAATCTGGAAGAAATACCAAGAATAACAATTTTAAAAGGTATATCACGTATAAGCTCCTTACCTAGTAAGAAAAAAAATTATAAATTTACAGTAACTAAATCAGCTTGATTGTGGTATAGGAATAGACAGGTAAATTACTGAAGGTATGCATCCTATTTAAATATGAATCCAAATATATGTGAATATTTAGTATACGATAAATATGGAACTTAAGTTATCATGAAAATAATATATTTCAATAGTTATGAGACTGCAAATATTCTGGTTGCCTCGTTAAATTATTATACTAAAGATAATGTTGAGATGTATTAAGGATATTTATGTAAAAATGAAGTATAAAAGCACTAGATTAATTATTTTAAAATAACCATATAATCTCTGGGTAGAAATGATCTTTTTACATATTTTAGGCATAATGTATCTAGATACATTCTACTCTTAAATAAACTGCATAGATGATTCCAGTAAAGTCTGTACTTTGAAAATAAAACCAAGGCTTGATTTTGAGATCCAGCAACTATTCTAGAACATTCTAGACGTCTTGTGCTAAGTGTAAGATTGGTTTGTCATAATTTTTATGGCAACAATGGAAAAGTAGTACAGGAAATCCTTGTTTATGTGATACTCTGAGGTCAATTTTTCAGAACTAACAAAATTACAAAATTAATTATTCACTGACTTAAATATGTAATTTCTATTGACTTACATTTCGACCGTCCTCAGATGGACACACAGAAATAAAAGATCCAAAGATACTAATTTTTAGCATTGTTTGTACTAGCAAAACTAAAACAAATAAATAAGAACTACATAAATAGCCATAAATAAATTTAATTTTTATAATACACAATATAATAAAATATTCAGCAGTATATTGACATAGACTCCTCACTGTTGACACAGAAATATCACTGACGTAAAATGTTTGCAGCCTTTTAAAAAAGTTAAAAAGATTTGTATGTGTGACATGGGAATATCGTGATTCTATATCATTGATAAGTGGAATACATTTCTGACTATAGACTCTCTCTTTACATGAATACATTAATCTAGAATGTTTTATATCTAATACCCAAATGTAGGCACATTTTTCAGTAATAGTTTTGGGGGAATAATAGGAATAAAAAAGTCAGGAAAGTTTTTATTTGTATTTTTCAGTCTTTTACATTTTTTAGTTTCTACAAATGCTGGCACTATTTAATAATCATGACATGGACAACAACTTTACACTCGGAGCATATCTTGTGTTTCAGGAGGTGGATAAGGTGTACATGCATACCTATTATTATATTACTCCATATCCGAAAATAAAAGATTTTCATTTACATGACATAATCATAAGAATATACCTCATTGGATAGTGAAAACTAGAGGAAGTAGCCATCCAGTTCCGAGAAAATTCAAGGAAAAAGCAGTGGTGGTAAACGTAGATCAGTTTATAGACTGCGCTATGGACATTCATACAACTTTCTTTACTGAGAAACAGCAGCATACTTGGATAACGGGGATAACACGTTGCAAAAACCCTCAAACACCTCCAGATTTGTAGGTCAGGGTATGCGACAAGCTTCACCCATGGGTCACCAGACAGGATTTGGAGATCACTCCTGTTACAGCAAGTCATAGGAAACAGAGAGGGATAAACGCAGCAACGAGCTGGCAGAACGGGTAGCTTAAGAGAAAAGCTATGAAAGAAAAAGCACCAGCTTCATCAAACACAAAATAAAAAAAATACAGAGATCAATTTCTCTTGGACTGCCAACAGTTCTGCCACCCCTCCCAATTAAGCTGATTCACTGCTCAAGTAGTAACATAAATTTACATTAGCCAGAGTTGCAGCTTAAGCTTTAAACAGACCTTCTAACAGATTGCAAGTGGACGGTTACTGGTACCAAGGAGAAGCCACACATGAAATTTTTAGTAGAGTAAAAAACGTCTGGGTATCATTGATGTCAGCTAATGAGAAAAACATTCAGAAAAATAGAATAAAGTCTATAAACTAATTTCGCAGCTTAAAGAAAAGATTTGAGACTGAGAAAAGTAACCACTTTTATAAAAATAAATAATATAACAACAAAATTGATAACATGTCAGCTTTGTATTTTCCAAATCTTGTTTGAAAAAACAGAGTGGCATTAGACAGTACATATTTAAACTTCTGTGAGATAAGCAAAGAAGTGCTTGGAAGAAAATACAAAGCCTGAAATACTTTTATTTTCAGGGATAAAAGAATAAAAATAGTAAAATTAGCATTCAATGCAAGAAGGCTAAGAAAACTACTAGGAGAAATGAATTCACAAAGACAAAAAATAAAATTCTCAAAACCTAAAATCAATGAAAACAGAAAAAATTTAAAAATTAACCCCAAAATTGGTTCTTGGAAAAGATTAGTAAAATTAATTTAAAAATAGTTATTTAAAAAATAACTATTAAACATCTAGTAAGTATATTGAAAAGCGGGAAAAATATCTGTAAAATGTGAGTCTGTAATATAACATGCTGCAATATATTTTGGAAATATATATTTATATGTATATACTTAACACACAAACACACACAGAGAGAGAATGTGTGTGTGTGTGTATGTGTGTTGGTTTTAAACTATAAACTAAAGCTGTTTAGGTACTATAATTGAGATATGTTTAGTTCAAGGAGTGGTTAATTATGATGTAATCAAGGATTATAATTCAGAAGTAGTTATCATAAATACTTCAACTTCATTTAACTTTAAGTCACCATTATAGGACTTTTAAAAAATTAGCTACATGAATGCTATAATTATTTTTTCAAATTGATAAAATTGTGACAAATCAAATATATGGAGTTGCTAGAAATATAATATAGATACAGTCTACTATTAAATAAATTGTGCATAAGTAATGAACACTATAGTCTGCACTTTGAAATTGAAACTGAGCTTGGTTTTGAGTCCCGCAACTATACTGGAACACTCTAGGTTTCTGATATCTAGATAACTGTAAGTTTAGTTGAATCCTGGATTACTGCTATATGTCTCTACGGAACAATTTAGTCTCAAACACCCATTTGTCCCCTTTTTCTAACTTTTGGAACCTACAGAAACCAAATGAGAAACTTGCACATGAACAAAATAGTTCAGGTAAATTTGCAACATGCATACACAAAATGTTAGAATAATAAAGAAGACATTATCATATCTTTTGTAAGTTATGAACAGTTTATAAGACAACTACATGTAGACTCAAATCATTGAAATAAGAAAATCCTCGATGAACTAAACAATCTTCTAGGAAGTAGTTCTCAAAGACTAATGAACATAAAACTAAAATTTAAATATGGTCTTAGATTTAAAAGAATCAAACTGCTTCCCAAAACAAGGCTTAAGATTATTTACAAATACAAAAATATTTAGCACTCAATTAGATAAAGTTTACAATGTCTGATGTCTCATAAAACAGTACGACGTATGGGATGAAACAGGAAAATATGATCTATAATGAAAAAAATGAATTAGTTGAAAACCACCCAGAACTGACACAGATGTTAGAATGGGCAGGCACAGGCATTACAACAATTAGTGTGACTGTATTCCATATGGTGAACCACTTTGAAGAATAGTTTAGCAGCTTCTTAAAAACTTAAAATTATACCTACCATATGATCCAGATATTCTGCATCCAAGAAAATTAGAAGTATATGTTTATACAAAATATTTGTAAGTAAATGTTCATTGCAGTTTTATTTTTAATACCTGAAACCTGGCCAAGCACAGTGGCTCATCCCTATAATCCCAACACTTTAAGAAGGTGGAAGTGAGCGAGCGGATGACTTACTTCAGCCTAGGAGTTTGAGACCAGCTTGAGCAACCTGGCAAAACCCTGTCTCTACAACAAATACAAAAACTGTAATAGCTGGGTGTGGTGGCATGTGCCTGTATTCCCATCGCCTGAGGAGGTTGACGTGGGATAATCACCTTAGCCTGGAAGGTTGAGGCTTCAGTGAGCTGTGATCATGCCACTGCAATCCAGCACGGTGTCAGAGTGAGACTCTGTCTCAAAAATAGTATTAATAATAATAATAATACCTACAACCTGAAAACATTTCAAATATTCAGTCACAAGCTATGCGATAAACAAATCATGGTATATCCATATAATGGGATGATACTCTGCAATATAAAGAAATGAGGCAGTGACAGATAAGAAGAATGAATCTCAACATAATTATGCTATGTGAAAGAAGATAGAGTACATGTTGAAAAATAATTTATTTCTATGAAAGTCTAGAAAAAGCAAACAAATCTATAGTGACAGAAAGGAGAACAATTGTCTTCTGAGAACTGGTGGTAGGATAGTGTTTACACAAACACACAATGATATTTTGAAGGGTGATGGGCATATTCATTACCTTTACTATGATTATTTTCTTATATGCATATATACACAGAGAAATTTTTGTCTGTATATACACACATATATGCTTATACATATATACAGACATATATGTATAATCTACATATATGTGTGTACTGCCAAAATTTATCAAACATTAATATGTATAATAGACAAAATGTGAAAACAAGCCAATGTCAATCCACAAGCTAATGGATAAACACTACTATTTATTTTATGTCAATTTATACTTCAATAAATCTGTATTAAAATGCCAAGAAAATGTAGTTTTTACTAGCTAGAAATTAAAAATTACCAAGTTATAGAAAATATCTGTACTATTTTAACTGTGTGTCATCATAGAAAACTAAAAAATTTCTTTCATATATTTCTACCAAACATGATTTTAAATTTTTAAATAGTACAAAAATGTAATGTAATTTCATATTTAGAAATTTTAAATAACATTTGAACAGACTCCAGAATTAACCTCAATAAACTAGAGGAACAATTATTATTGTTTTCTTCCACACTATTTTATAATTCTATTTTAAATATGAAAAATTAATTAAAAATAAAATAATTCACACAAGAAAACAAAAGTATTTCTATTTTATAATAATAGTCTCTGCAAAACTCCTAATACTTAGAAAGACCATAAGAAAGTAGACAATTATTACAAGATCTGATTGAAATGTAGAAATACAAAAAAGTAGTTTCTCATAGTTCTTCCATAATCATTTATAAAATAAAAGAAATAAAAATTGTACTAAAGAATACAAAATATCCAGAAGTATAGTTGACATGCAATAAATGTCCTATGTGAAGAAAATATTAAAAGTTTACTGAGTGCTATAAGAAGGCATAACAATGTTTAAGACATTTCTTATTTTTTGATAGGATAATTTAGCCTTGTAAAGATGTCAGTTGTTCCTAAAAGCTTGGGAATATTGTCTTAGTTTCATGTTGCTGTAATAGAAAACTGGAGACTAGATAATTTACAAGAAAAGAGGTTTATTTAGCTCACAGTTCTTCAGGCTAGGAAGTATAAGAAGCAAGGCACTGGTGTCTGGTTAGCTTCTGCTGAGGACCACATGCTAGGTTAAAACATGGTAGAGAAAGTCAAAGGAGAAGTAAATAGGTGAGAAGAGAGAAAATCTGAGGGGAGCCCTGGTTTTATCACAACCCATTTTGGAGGAAACTAACCCATTCTAGTGAGAACTAATCTAGTCTCACCAGATTGAGGACACACTACCACAAGAAAGGCACCAAGCCATTCATGAGGGATTCACCCACATGACCCAACACCACCCATTAGGCCCCACCTCTCAACACCTTCACACTGGGAATTACATTTCAACATGAGTTTTGGTGGGGACAGTTGTATCTGGACTATAGCAAATACCTATATTTAAATGTATGGTCTTTGTCCCTGTAGCTCAGTTTTCCAAACACTGTTTTCTGAACTTTAACATCACTGTGTTCATTTGGAAATAATCACTGATTTTACAGTATAAGTTTTCTATTGTCATTAACTTATTATTTTATTTTATTTTTTTTGCTGAAGATGAAAAGAAAAGAGGGATAATGTGAATTTCTGTTTAGGAATATATTCCATTATAGGGGTACTCACAGACATATAGAAATACCTACCTTTTCAAAGAACTCCTGTGCAAAAATAACCTGTGTGAATTTGTTCCGTTTCTTATAGGATATTTCATAAAGTTCTAGGAAAGTCATTGTGTTAAATTTCTGTTTCAAGAGTCCAGGTCCTTAGTGGCTTCATGGTATGAGTCCTATAACTTATACTGCAAACTCCCTGGAATAGTGAATGCTAGGAGTGGTTTTTGTTTTTCACTATCAGCTCTTGGCAGCAAAGTCAACCCTAGCATTGTATTTCCAGTTCATCTGTATCTCTGTGTTATATCATACCTTTGGTCTTCCAGCCAAATTCTTTAGTAGGAGTTACTAGATAGCATAGCATATTGAACATTACAGCATAAAACGCTTTAAACCCTATTCCCTAGCATTTTTTAGGCTAGTACATCTGGGTAAGAGTACTCAGCATTAAATAACTACAGTTCAATCTAGCTTCCTGCTGTTTTGAATCCCCCTTTATATTCATAATTATTGCTTCCAGTGTTGTTGAGTTTTTTCCTATGGTTCTGTTATGAAGAGTTCATTGTTTTTCTCCAAAAATATCAGGATTTCAAATGGAAAAAAATTGGTACAAATTCTTATTCTGCATAAGTCTTTCCACAATGTTCAGGGACATATGAAATCATGTCCTTTAACTATCCGTGGGTCTATCTTGACAAATCACGAAAAAGGGTTAAATCATAAATTAGCAGATCTTGGTTATAAAAATATTGAGAAAATATTATGTACTTAGTACAGTTCTGCCACCGGGGAATCATTTGAAATTTTTAATTCAACAATTATTTATTGAGTACCTACTCTCTCTCTGTCTCTCTCTCTCTATATATATATGTATGCACACACACACACACACACACACACTTTTGGTTATGTGCTTCAGAGGACATGAAGATATGAAGGTGAATCAGAAACACTCTTTTGCTCAAGCTGCTAGTATTTATCTTGGCATTAGGCAAATGAACACATTTTTACAATACAAAGTGTATTTGTATAAGAAGAACAATAAAAATGCTTTGTGGGGTTTGATGATTCTAAAGAGGAACAATTAACTGCCTGAAAAAAAAAAAAAATGCACCATGAAGTCAATACTGAATAGGAGACATTTGAAATGAAAGACAAGTTGAATTCTACCATCTCTTTACATTTGTATTGAGAAAGTAAAATATAGTTGTTCTGAACTCTGCATTCTTAGATTGAATTATTATTCCATCTGAACAAGCAATATAACCTGTGTAAGGCTTCAAATACAGTATATATGATAGCGATAATAGCATGTTAGCACAGTGATGCTCTTAAGTTTAAATGAGAAAATATTTATAAAGCACGTAGCACTGTCCCGGGTATATAGTTCAATCAAAGTTAGCTATTATTAATATTGCTATGATGGTAATTGTCATTATTACATCTACTGGTGGAAAAGACATAAGAACAGTGAAACAAATTGAGCAAAAACCTGGAAGCCACAAAGCATGAACTTTTCTGAGAAATGGTTAAATTTGATTTGATCATAAGGTTCATTTGGAAATGACTGACAGAGTAGCAATACTGGCAAAAATAGATTAAGGATCTATGGAGGGACTTAAGTGCCAGATTAATAAATATATAATTAATTTGGCATACAACAATGAGTTACAGATGTTAATTGAGCATGGCAATGGCATAATTGGGCCTATTCTTTAAGAAAACTAGCCATAGACCTCAGTAGAAAAAAAAAAAAAGAGAGAGTCAGGAAGGCCAGTTTGAAGACTATTGAAGTTGTTATTGCAAAGAGAATAATATCTTTTACAAGAATAATAGCTATGATAATGGAAAGAAGTATTCTAGGAAGATTAGTGAAGAAGCAACTGAATTTTTTTGCTCTGGGTAAAAGTAGAATATGAGGAGGCATAGTTGACCAAGACCAATCTCTACAACTAGAAGTTGAGTTGGGATTATAAATAAATACAGGGAAGTAAGGTTAGAAGTGAGTTTGTTCCATGGAAAATCTGGCGCTTTTTTGTTTAGCACATAATAAGCCTAATGAGCCAATGAAACATACAGTTTAAGGACAAGAAGTTAAAGACCGCGCTGGACCTGGAGAGAGAGCTCAGGGCTGTAAACAGATATTTTGGAGATACTTACAATGAATGTAAGTTTAAGACATTGAAGAAATTAAGCCCGAAAGATGAGAGGTTTGAGAAAGAAAATAAGGGGTTGGAGGAGACTCCTAGTTCAATTCTTCATGTCTTCTGACCAGTTCCAATGCAACTGGGTCATGTAGGAAGAACAATCTAAATTGTGGGCTTCTACAGTGAATTACTCCAAATCTTAGCACACACAGGTTATACATGTCTGTAGGACACTATGTGCTTGTTCATTCGTAGTTCAAGGTTACTTATCATCCACTATGCAGAAGGGTAGAGGTAGTAACCAAGGTAAGCAGCTGTGTGATCTGTTGTCTATACTGACTTGTACCTCAGTAATGAAGCAATCGGTTAGTGCCTTACCTAGGAATTCTTCAGTAGGCAGGTTCAGTATAAACCCTTTTCCCTCATGATTTTATTCTCAGTCAGCTACTACAACTCAGCTTAATTTCACCCTTAGATTATCCCTCAAGGCAAAACTATTCTGTTAAAGTCTTTCTAAATTTATTATTTTTTTTTATTGTACTTTTCTTTTTGGAGTACCATTAGGATGAGTGTCTTTTTTTTTCCTCCCCAGTTGTACCTTTGATACTTTGGAAAACAATGATCTTGACTCATTCCACCTTTATGATCATATTCTTGCAAGCACTGAAGGATTCAATTAAACATTGAGAGTATCCCCTGAGTTCACTGAATTCAACATTTTATTTGAAATTATGTTGAATTAATCTCCCTTGGCCAGGCGCGGTGGCTCAAGCCTGTAATTAAAGTACTTTGGGAGGCCGAGATGGGCGGATCACGAGGTCAGGAGATCGAGACCATCGTGGCTAACACAGTAAAACCACGTCTCTACTAAAAAAAAAA
>NW_012109141.1:2712110-2727654 GCF_000951045.1 Mandrillus leucophaeus
AATACATAATGCCTTCATCAATATTTTCTAATTAATACTAATGACAGAACCATAGGCAACTCCTCTTTTTCTTTCAACCACTGAAGAAGAAAAATAGCTTTTAAAAAACACAAAAAGAAAATTTTCACAACATGAGAAATTTCCTTTAAAAAGTTTTAAGGGAATGTCAAGTTGTCAAAACACAGAATAACTAGCAAGGAACAATTTAGTAATCTAAAGGTTTTGTTAACAACTGAGGGATACATTTCCAACCAATATTAACAAAGAAAGTTGTACTATAAGCTAGAGGAAAATGAGGTCAACACATATCATCAATTATTTCAAAAGTTAGGCATTTATGGAAGAAGATTGGAATTTTCATCTAAATAAAACTATCATATTAATGGTCTTAATATTATTGCCTTTGGTTTTCATATTGTGAAAAGAACAAGGAAAACAAGGGGAAAAAGGTAATAAGATGGTAAAATCCTGGCAAAATATTTAAAATAGTATTTATGATGTATTCATATTAGTCAATATTAATAATATTAGGTTCTCATTTGCTTCACCTTGCATTATTTGCCAAAAATGTTGAATCTAAAAATAAATGAATTGATATTTCTGGTTTTCATATCTTATTCAAGTTTTTGGATCTAATTTCCAATTAATAGTTTCAAATCCTATCTCCTCTCCACAGGGCAACAAAAGTGTTGATTCCTCAAAACATCTCTTAAAATTGTTATTTGCTGTCATTCTAATTGATGGAATGGTGTTCTTTTCTTTAATCCCTAGGGCCTGTAAAGAAAAATGTCACAGATTCCTAAGAGACCATTCTTAATAGCCTTCTTTCAAAAAGTCCATTTTATCACAGCTAATATTATTTATCCTAAAACTTTCAACATCTACCTTTGCCTGCAGGGCACTGTCTGTCACTCAGGAAACATGAATTACAGTGCTTAGCACCTGTTAACACTCCCTCGAGTTACACCACGCCCATTCTAGACTTTAAATGCCCCTTTGAATAGTTCATGACTATCAAATCCTAACCACAGAATATTCTTACTTCACTGTAATCCTCCAATTTTCTTGACACTTCTAATTCTTTCTACAGCTAACATTCATATTCATAGCATTCTACCTTATAGTTTATTAAATACCTTCATATGTATATCATATATTTTTATGTTTTACTATCTTCCTTATCCTGGTTCTTGAAGCTAGTCCATTCTATATACACATAATGAAAAAAATATAGTAACATAGTAATTACTTGTCTCTATCTGTATTTAAATACTTCCATAGATATTATATCTTATTCCCATTTTGTAACTGAGAAGAAATCAGTTCAAGGAGGTTAATTGACTTGTCCATATAAGGTAGCTAGTACATGGCAGAGGAAGTCCCCAATTTCTGTACCTAGGCCATTTCCTATACTTCAAGCTCACTATTTTCTTTCATTTCCAATTACCTTCTCCATATACATATAAAAAGCCCAGCACTACAGAACAAAGTGCTGTATATAGATTAGCATTTGTATTTTCTATTTCTTCAAAGTGCTGAAGTGCTGTCATTAAATAAGAACTTTGGGTTTGACTTTGCTTTGGATAATACACCAGTTAAGAGATGCAAGCTTCAATCATACAGGATAATAGATAATCGGCTGAAGAGAGAAATTGATTTTAAAGTTGTAATTTACTTGAAGTGTTTGATGATCTCATAAAATACAGGCACAAAATTGAAGTTATTTAGTATTTCATGGCTCCCTTACAGCTTGAATTACTACTTCAGGGCCAAAGTCCTCACAAAAGAGCCACAGGTTCCTGTAATACGGACTACATATTTATTGCAGTGTAAATATATTTCCTGGTACAGAAGCTTTTCCTTTACTCTCTTAATATCTCATTCATAATATTTCTCTCTCTCTGTCTCTCTTTCTGCACCTCAAAAATTACCCAATCCCATGTTGTTTGACTGTCTGGTCATGGTTTACATTTCTGTCAAAAAATGGTTTTGTTTAGGGAAGTGGAAATGACCCTGCATGTGTTGTTAGCTATCAGCCACTTCCCTTTAACACCTTTCTAGTTTTGTATTATTATATGGGACTTTATAATTTACCTTTACCATTTACCATTATTAGGCATATTTAAGCAAAGACAGTAACATCCAGAAAGGGAATTAGAGAAAAGAGTCTTCTATGGCTTTTCTTTTCTTTTTTTTTCATTAAAAGAGAGTGAAGTAGTAGCATAAGAAGCTTGAAGGGTTGCTCTAGTGCAGTGATTCTCTATTTAGGAAGCATAATAGAGGTGCCTGGAGACCTGACCAGACAAATCAGAATCTCCAGAGGAAACAGATTTTTAAGCTCTCCAGGTTATTTCAATGTGCAATTAATGACAAGGACCACAGCTTTAGTGGAATCCCTTTATCTGAAATATGAGAACTTCGGAAAGAACTAACTACCCTTTCAATCACGTATATGTGTGGAGATGTATAGGTAGGTATGCAGGTAGATAGATAGATAGATAGGAAAAGTAAAAATCAAATTAAAGTATGTATTGTATCTCTAAATTGGTCGAAATCTATAAAAGTAAAACAAATGTGATTAATTATCATTAACCCAAGGCTTTACTTGGGGCTAATATGTTGCCTACATCTTCTATAGATATCTGGAAGTGTGAATGATATAGATAATATGGATCTCATATATATATTTTTGACAACTAAATTTCTATACACCTTTTTTTCTATACACCTTTTTTTCTATACATTCTTTTTAGTGATGTCTAAAAACCAATTTTAGAAAGAAACATTATTTAAATCAAGTTTGTAAAAGCATATATAGTAAATAAAAGTAAGTGGGACTTTGTTTTGTTGCTGTCATAGTGGTGATGATGGTTTTTGAAGTGTTGTTAGGCTGTGCTTAAAAATAGAATTTTAAAATCACAAAGGCATTGAATTTAAATACTCATGACAATTTTAAGAAAATATTTCTATAATCTTTGTATATATATGAATACCAATTTAGTGAATAACTTAGCAGTATTTTGGTACTCAGCAAATAACTGCCTAAAAATTTACACTAACATCACTAACATTATATATTTGATCTTTAGGTAGCTGGCAAAGAGAGTAGGTCTATTTTATTTTCACTAATCTATAAAGAATCATCCGTAAATCTTTCCATTTGTGATGGAATTTCAAAGCCAAAAAATAAAACAAAGAATGATTTTGCAAAACCTATTTTTAGAAATAATAAACATTCAGTAATCATAAAAATAAATATGCAGGGAGAATTAGAATAGGAAATAATTATCATTTACACTCCTATATTTAATAAGGACATAAAATCTATGTACAAAAATCAGTAACATTTCTATATACCAATAACATTCAATCTGAGAACCAAACCAAGAATTCAATCCCATTCACAATAATCACAAAAAAATGGAATACCTAGGAATACATTTAATCAAGGAGATGAAAGATCTCTAGAAGGAGAACTAGCAAACACTGATAAAATAAATCATAGATGACACAAATGAAAAAAACACCCCATGCTCATGGATTGGAAGAATCAATGTCATTAAAATGGCCATACTGCCCAAAGCAATATACAGATTCAACACAATTCTTATTAAATTATCAATTGTCATTTTTCAAAGAATTAACAAAAATAATCCTAAAATTTATATGGAATAAGAAGAAAAGCCCAAATAGCCAAAGCAATCCTAAGCAAAAGAACAAAGCCAGAGGCATCACATTACATGATTTCAAACTATACTACAAGGCTATTGTAACCAAAATAGCATGGCACTGGTACAAAAATAGGCACAGATCAGTGGAATACAATACAGAACCCTGAAATAAAGACACCTAACCATATTTAACTGTTCTTCAACAAAGTTGATAGGAACACGATAAGGAAAACATATCTTACCCAATAAATGGCACTGGGAAAATTGGATAGTCATATGCAGAACAATGAAACTGGACTCGTACCTTTTACATTATACAAAAATTAACTGAAGAGGAATTAAAGACTTAAACATAAGACCTGAAACTACAAAAATACAAGAAGAAAATTTAGGAAAAACTTTTCTGGACATTGGCCGACGCAAGGAATTTATGGTTTAAATCTCAAAAGCAAATGCAACAAATGCAAAAATAAACAAATGGGATTTAATTACACTAAAAATCTTCTGCACAGATAAAGAAATAAAATAAACAGACAGCCTACAGAATGTGAGAAAATATTTGCCAACTCTTCATCCTACAAAGGACTAACATGCAGAATTTACAAGGAATTCAAACAAGTCAATAAGGAAAAATCAACCCCTTTAAAATCTGGCCAAAGGACATGAATAGACATTTCTCAAAAGAAGATACAAATGGCCAACAAACATATGAAAAAATGCTCAACATCACTAATCATCAGAGAATTGCAAATTAAAACCACAATATGATATCATCTCACATCAATCAAAATGGCTATTATTAAAAAGTCAAAAAACAATAGACATTGGCAAGGATATGGAGAAAAGGAAATGCTTTATACACTGTTGGTGAGTATGTAATTTAGTTAAACCTCTATAAAAACTACTATTGAGATTTCTCAAATAACTGAAAATAGAATCACCATTTTACACAGCAATCCTACTATTGGATATCTACCAAAAGGAAAAGAAATCATTTTATCCAAAATACAACTGCACTTGTATGTTTGTTGTAGCACTATTCACAATAGCAAAATTGTGGAATCAACTTGCGTGATTCATCAACAAATAATTGGATAAAGAAAATGTGCTATATATACACCATGGGACACAACACATCCATAAAAAGAAATGAAATAATGTCTTTTGCAGCAATATAGATGGAGCTGGAGGCCCTTAGCTCAAGTGAAATAACTCAGAAAAAGAAAATCAAATACTGCATGTTCTCACTTATAAGTGGGAGGTAAACAATAGGTAAAGATGGACATAAAAATGAAAATAATATACCCTGGGAACTCCAAAAGCAGGGAGGGTGGGAGACAGTTGAGATTTGAAAAATTATCTATTGGGTACAATGTTTACTAATTGGGGTGATGGGTAACTCAAAGTCTAAACCTCACTATTATGCAATATAGTGCATATAACATGCACATAACACACTATATATGCACATAACATACTATACATGCACATAATACACTCACATGTATACACCCTGAATCTATAAAAATTTTAAAAAGGCAAAAAGCCTTTTAAAAAGGCAAAAAGCAAAAAACATTGGAACCACAAAAGTAATTGTGAAGATACTTTTTAAAATTTGCTGGAGTTATTTTAATGGTAAACATATAATCAGTAGCAAATATGCACAATGTTTGATGTAAGTTAAACTATATGGTAAGTTATAGAATTATAGACATTGTCAGAATGTTGATTTATCAATGATTACACCTAGTAACAAAGTTAATACTCTTCACTGACAACTGCTGATAAGACAAATAAATAAATTCAGTCAGTCATTTGACGTTTATCAGATAGTAGTTGCCCAAGAATTTCCAATTTCTAAACAAGAAAGTCTGTAAACTTGTCCTATACCTATAACTGAAAAAGATCATTTTCAAACTGGTTGCTAACTTACTTATTTGAAAACAAATGAAACTCAGCCTAGAAACTACGTTTTAGAAAATGCACACAGGATGCTAAAGCCATAGTGAGTCTAATGTGAGTATTGTTCCTCAAATCCCAGTTACTTCAGTTTTGCTGCTTTGGGTGCAGAATGGACTCAAATATACACACATGAAAGTCCACTTCCCCACATACACTGCATGAAGAAATGTGTAAATCATATAATAACAGGCCATTCAATTTTTATTCTCTCTCTTTCTCCCTATGTCCCTCATTGTCTCTTTATCTCTCTTTCTGTTAGACCATAAACAAGTCGTTTTACAGTGATGCTTATTTATTGGCCTTTTCTACACTAACCTTTTCTTCCTACATTATTCAAAGAATCTACGGTCTTCTGAACAAGACTGTTGTTTCAGAGATAGTACACGCATCCTTTGTTTAGCTTTGCATGTTAGCAGACTTCGTTAATTCACTTATCTTTAGAGACACATTTATATCAGAAAATTTAACTTGATGATTAAAAAATTGGTGAAATACGTGTAGACTTTTGTAATTGGATTTATAGTTTCATCTAAGAACTCACTAAAAATATTTTGAACTTCAGGAAGAGATTTTTAAATGGCTTTAGTAAGCCATTTAAAAGCCCTATTTTCCCAAACGAATTAGTGTTGGTGTGTAGATGAGGAACTCTGCCATTGCTCTCTGAGCATTACCCGATAAGAACTAATCAGATGACAGATGGAATCTGAAGCTTGTTCAGATGAATTTTTGAGGTGAGTTGGTTACACACAATTTCTGTTTTACTAAGAAATTTATGCATAATAACCTATCCTAGGAGAAATCACAGTTAAACAATTTTGACTATTCATGACTATGTATCTATGAGTTGAAAATCTCAAGATACAGAGCATCATAACTATAGGACAGAATTAAATTTTTGCATTATAATTTCTAATTTTTAACTAGGTGACATCAAGCAATTATCAATTGTTTTGACTGTTTTCAGCCTCATGCTTTTCTTTAAAATTATTTACAGATAATATATCTTCGCAAACTAGGTCAAGACTTTCGTTTTATAATCAATCTAATTTTAATATGTCTTTAATTTAATTAAATGATGATTTGATATTCTATTTTAAATTTCATTATTTTACATTTAATTTGGCAAGTGATATGGGAATTTTTTTTTTAAGACTGTCACCCCGGCTGGAATGCAGAGGTACTATCTTGGCTCACTGCAACCTCCGCCTCCTGGGTTGAAGGGATTCTCCTGCCTCAGCCTCCCAATTACAGGCATGCGCCAACACATCCTGCTAATTTTTTTGTATTTTTAGTGGAGACAGGGTTTCACCATGTTGGCTAGGCAGGTCTCAAACTCCCGACCTCAAAAGATCCTCCCACCTTGGTCTCCCAAAGTGCTGGGATTACAAGAGTGAGCCACCGAGCTCAACTGGGAATTTCTTTAAATGAAATGATATATAATTCTTAGTAATTTTTAACAAATTGAGGAACAAGTGGATTTAAATAAGTAACAGTAACACAGTGGTGTGCAGGTACACTACATAGTTAAGATGATATAAAAATGACTGAAGTTGTTAAATATTGCTTACATCAGTGCCAGTTATTCTCCATGCCACTTACTTCATATTGACTTACTCTCTTAAAATATCCCCTTCTCAAATATGAAAAATACTATTTGAGCAGAAAGATATCAGACTAGTAGAAGTACAGCAGATAGAATTAGCTATCTATCTGTTTATCTGATTGGCAGAGATTGTTTCCCCAATTCAGGGAAAAAAACCAGTAGGGAATAATAATTAAAAAAAAAAAAATTCTCACTTTCACTGAAGCCTGACTGAATTTATTCTGTTTCTCCACTGTCCCCACACCATTCCATGAAGTTCTATCTCCATAATAGTGTATTCTAATTTAATTTTTGAACTTCGAAATAAATATTGGCTAGCAAAATTTTGTAAATATTATTCTTCCAGAATAACAAAAAAGTGGCTGGGAGCGGTGGCTCATTCCTGTAATCCCAGCACTTTGGGAGGCTGAGGTAGGTGGATCGCTTGAGGTCAGGAGTTCGTGACCAGCCTGACATGGTAAAACCCCATCTCTACTAAAAATACAAAATTAGCCGAGCACGGCAGCACATGCCTGTAATCCTGGCTACTTGGGAGGCTGAGGCAGGAGAATGGCTTGAACTCAGGAAGCGGAGGTTGTAGTGAGTGAGCCCATATTGCACCATTGCACTCCAGCCTGGGTGACAAAAGCGAAACTCTTTCTCAAAAAATAAATAAATAGGGCTGGATGTGGTGCCTCACGCCTGTAATCCCAGCACTTTGGGAGTCCGAGGTGGGCAGATCACAAGGTCAAGAGATCGAGACCATCCTGCGTGGTGAAACCCCGTCTCTACTAAAAATACAAAAAATAAAAATAAAAATTAGCCGGGCGTGGTGGCGGGCACCTGTAGTCCCAGCTACTCTGGAGGCGGAGGCAGGAGAATGGCGCGAACTCGGGAGGTGGAGCTTGCAGTGAGCCGAGATTGTGCCACTGCACTCAAGCCTGGGCGACAGAGCGAGACTTTGTCTTAAATAAATAAATAAATATAAATTCAATAAAATCATAAACAAGTGAAACTAATGTAATGAACATGTACCACTAAGTCTTCTGCCATATTTTCTTTACATTTTCCATCAGCTAATAAACTGACACAGATACAACTGTATTTAAAACATACTTTGTACCCCCATTTGTAACATAGTTTGAATTAATATTTATTCATTCCTCTCTCTCTAAAGGAAATCAATTTCTGTGTGTTTAAAGCATCTATATATCCATAATAATCTATTTATTCTTTAACATAGTATTGTTTTTTAACATTTACATAAATCTATCATACTATTCAGGCGTTTTGACCTTTTTATTCAAGGAATATGATGTTTTAGAATTAGATATGTAGAGAAATACAGTTTATAAGTTGTAAATGCTGTATTGATTCAATGAAGGAATATTCTATATTTTATTTATGTTTTCTTCAACTGGTAGGCACTATGTTATTTCCCAATTTTCAGTATCATAAATAATTGTGAAGATACTTTGAAAAATTTTCTGGGGTTCTTTTAGTGGTAAACATAAATTGGTATTTCAACATCATAAGCATATTCCATGATTATTCTTGTGCATGTATATTTTTATGTATATGTAAACGTTTATCCAAGACAGATTCATAAAGGAAACAATGGATAGTGTTACGGTCTTTCTGCTCCTTAGGTCAGCTTGGTCTAAGTTCTTGTCTCACCAGGAAGCATTAGGTGCACAGACACCATAGAGTGAGTACAGTAAAATTTATTAAGCAAAAGGAAAGCTCTCAGCAAAGAAGGGACGGGGGGGCGGGTGGTTCCCCTATCCAAAGGCGGGAAAGTCTCCCACGTGACTGGTTCTGGGGCCTCTTATGGATTCATAAGTGTGTTAATTGGTTTGTGAGTATGCAAAAAAAGATTAAAGTGAAGACACCACTCAAAGGTAGGCACAATAGTGTAAAAGACCAGTTAGGAAAGGGTAGGTATATGTAAAATCGGTGAAGGGTGGGGATCAATCAGAGGAAAGCATGTCAAACAGGAAGACAAGTTCTCAATCCATTCTGAGGATTTAACTTGTAGCTTGCATTTCAGGCTTTAAACTGCCTTCAGCTTGGAGGTGGCGTTTTACTGGGGACCTGCCCCTATTTGCCTAGGTATTTGGTTGTCTCCTGCCACTCTCAATAGGCAGTTAAATATTTCAATCTTAAAATTTAAAATGTACTGCCAAATTGTTATCAAAAATGAATGGGTCTTTATATCCTATTCTATTGTAAGAGAGCTCCACCTTTCCAAATCCTTAATACAAAGTGACAATGTCAATCTTTGCAATTTTGCTAATCTGATAGTTATGAATGTACTCATTTTATGCTTTCCTGATTCCTAGTCAAAAGCACTTTTCACATGCACATTGGCTACTTTAGTATCCTCCTCTGTTAGTTACCTGTTTATATCCTTTGTACATTTCTCCATGTAGGCTGTGGAATCTTTTTTTAAATGAAATAAATTTTTGTAAATTCTGAGTATTTAATTTTGTTGGTTATATACATTGAAAATACATTTTCCCCAATGTGGCATTTTTCTAGTCTTACCTTATAGAGTATTTTCCATACCAGTAATAAGTTTTAAACTTTAGTCTGATCAAGTTTTTTTTTCTTAATGACTTGTACTTTGGTGTCATTGAGAAAGGCTTCAATCCCTAGAGGATATGAAAACATACTACTATGAATATTTATAAAAGTTTCAAATTTTTCATTTTACCAATAGTTTTATAATCTATGTGGATTTTTGGTATGCTATGAGGTGGCAGCATAATTTTCATTTTCATATGCAGATGCTATTATTGTATACAATTTATTGAACACTTGAATTAATCCCCACTGATTTCCCATGCCGTTTTCTTCTCTGTCACAATTGTCCTTAAATGTTTGGGTCAGTTTATTTTGTCCTCTATTTTTTAGTATTGGTCTGTTAGCTTTTCACTCTGCCAACTCCACAGTATTTTTTTTTTTATATATAACTTCAATATGTCTATAACTTCAATAAGTCTTAGTAACTGTTAAGTGAAGGTCAAATTTTCTCATGTTTCTTCTTAAAATATAATCTTGGTTATTTCTACTTCTGTATTCTTCTCTATATCATTGTGATCAGCTTAATATTTTACATGTCTTTATCGATGCTGCTTGAAATTAATATATATTTTGGAAAAAGCCAATGTGGTTATTTATGATATGCCGCATGTGACGTGATTTTGAGTATTGTCATCCATGCAAATGGCATTGTCTGTTGCCTTCTCCTAAACTTGAGATACAGAACTAAGTCTTGTATTTGTGGGTTAGAGATTCTGTATTACAATTATATTAGAGATACTCTAAATCCAGTCGCTGGATTGTCCTTTCAGTAGGTGCCTTGTCTTTCTTGGCTGCATGCTTGCATATGTTCACCCCAACTTCTCTTCTAAGCCCCTTTATATAATCCAAAAACACATGCTGTGTTTCTCAGCTTCTTTTAAGATGAATATACAGCTTCAAATTTTAAGCAATGAAGCTGATGTTGTTCCTCATCTTGAATTAACAATTTTTGTTGTTGTTTTTCTTTTCAGCAGCTACCTCTCATTTATATTTACAAAATAAAAAGCAGCTGTCAATCAGCTTCAGTTCTAGGAATCCTTTTGTTTACAATCCATATTCTGTTCTTTCACATGTATATTTTGTTATTTAATGTAGATATATTTAATTCATTTTAGTTTAATATTTAGCATATCATTATTCTCTATTTGGTTCTGAGAATTTCAAAATATTAACTCACAATACTGTACTGACCAGAAATCTGCTAATAATCTTTAAAAGTTTGAGGGATGAGGCATTTTATATTTGTTTGTTTTATTTTCAGAGGAAGTTGGCAGAAGCTCTATTGGGGCAGTCAGTAACAAAATCAGTTGAATTAGATGACTGAGAAAATATTACTAAAAATATAAATATAGTGAGTATAATGAATCTATTACCTACATTCTGATAAAAGCATTTAATGATAAAACTGTTTGCACATTTATTACAATCTCAATGGTGATTGGAACTCATTAGAGATTGTTAAACTGCTATTCCTTAAAATAAAGAAGTTAATTAGTTTACTTGAAGTTCTTATTTACTATCAATTAAAATTTGGTAAAGATAAGTTGTGTGCTCAATAGCTCACAATGACTTTTATTTTTAGTTGTAACAAAAATAGTCTCAAGGCTTTGCCTTGAGGAATTTAAATTGAATTAAAGCTAAATAGGAATTAAAGTTATATTTGGCAATAATGACGTCAGGGAAATATAGCCATAGTTATAATTTTTGACTTCAATGTGGATATGAATAGATATATAACTGGAATACACACAGACATATGCGCAAAAAATTTACAAAAACTATGACATTACAGTCCTCACTTATGTATCTGGTCACATTTTAATTGTTGGTATTTATAACTACCTCTTTCCACTACTCATTCTGTATTCCCTTTGTCTTCAGCAAGCGCCTTAGCTGGTCTTGCTTCTTCACCTGGTATGGTGACCCAAATCTTCATTCTAGAAGGGGCTGGACCATTAGTTGTCCTGCCTGAATTGAGTTGTTGTAGTTTTCCATTGACCTTAATTGCAGGGCACAGTAATACTGAGAGACACTCTAAGGAATCTCCTATATTTAAGACATATTTTTCCTCTAAGTTATAGTAGTAGTCCAATTTCCCTTTGTTCATCAAGATCAATTATCTCCAACAGCATTGTAATTCCTTCTTTGCCTATTGATTCAGAAGTATGAGGAACCCAAAGTGGCCTGCTGGAAATCTTACTTTCTAGGTCAATGAAATCACTGTTGTGTCTCCTGGTAGAACTATTCCTCCTTCTGAATGTAAGACCTACAGGCCCCAAGAGCATAAGAGCACAGGAACAGGAAGTTAAAAATTTGCTAGTGTGTCCAATTTCACCCCGTGATTCCTGGGCCCATAAATTCTGCCTATTAGAGGAACAGTACCAAATAATGTTAATTCGGAGTATATAAATCCCTCTGGAGGACCTTGCCCTAATCCTGCAAGGTACTGCCACCTAGCTGGTGCTATAACTGAATCTTCTAAAGGCCTTTCCACTGTTCTAGCAAGCCAGATGCTTTAGGGTTGCAGGAAACATGGTAGGACAAGTGAATTCCACGAATGCCCCCATGTACCCACTGCCACACTTCTTGGGCTAAATTGAATTCCTTCACCAGAAGCAACGCTACATGGAACAAAATGACTATGGATAGGCTTACCGTATTCTGTAGGTCCACGGGTGGTTGTTTTGGAAGAAGCATTGCATGCAGGGAAGGCAAATTCTTCTCCAGAGTAAGTATCTACTCTAATAAAGGCAACACACTTGCCTTTCCATGTTGGAAATAGTCCAGTGTAATCGACCTGCCACTAGGTAGTTGGAATGCTGCCTTATCAGGGGGTCAGTGTTGATCTCTGCTGCTGACAGATTGGTCACTCAGCAGTGCTGTAGGCAGGCTGATTTTGGTGTGTGGAAGTTCATGTTTCTGAACCCATGCATAATTTTCATTCTTACTACCATGGCTACTTTTTCATGAAATTTGAAAAATACATTAAAGTGGCTGCATTTTCCTTGGATTCATGGCATTAACTTTTCTACTGCCAGAATAAATAGAACCTTCACTAACGTGCTAAGGTTTTTTGTTAAAAATACATTTAATTTCTACATTTTTTCCTTCAAGTTTTGCAATTGAAAATTCACCCAATCTGCATACATCTATGTCATCACAATAGCACAAAATTGTTCACAATGCTTATATTTTTATCATATTTATATATCTATTGATATATCATTAGATATATAATCATATATAATTTCTTAGGATAGAGAGAACTGTTTGACAAAGTGAATAAACATTTCAGCTAGTTAGTTATATATTTCCAGAATGTTTTTCAAATGTTTTTGGTGAGTGGACAGCTACACCTTTTTCAAATGGGAGAAATTGGCCAAAACAAAGGAATTATAGGCCCTGTACAATTCTAAAATCCAATGGGCCAGTCAAATCTTAAAGGTCCAAAACAACCTCCTTTGATTTCATGTCTCACATGCAGGCAACACTGATGCATGAGATGGGTTCCCATGGTCTTGGCAGCTCCACCCCAGTAGCTTTTCAGGGTACGGTTCCTCTTTTGGCTGCTTCCACAGGCTGGCATTGTCTGTGGCTTTTCCAGATGCATGGTGCAAGCTGTCAGTGGATCTACCATTCTGGGATCTGGAGGCCTGTGGCCCTCTTCTCATAGCTCCACTAGGGAGTGCCCAGTGGGGACTCTGTGTCAGGGCTTCCACCCAACATTTCCTTTCTGCATTGTCCTAGCAGAGGTTCTCCATGAAAGCTCTGCCCCATTCAGCACACCTCTGCCTGCACACCCAGGCATTTCCATACATCTTCTGAAATCTAAGTGGAGGCTCACAAACCTCAATTTTTGACTTCTATGTACCCGTAGGGCTAACAGCATGTGGAGGCTGCCAAGGCTTAGGGCTTACATCCTCTGAAGCCACAGCCTGAGATGTACCTTGGCCTCTTTTAGCCATGAC
This sequence comes from Mandrillus leucophaeus, assembly GCF_000951045.1. NCBI lineage: Eukaryota > Metazoa > Chordata > Mammalia > Primates > Cercopithecidae > Mandrillus > Mandrillus leucophaeus. The sequence continues at coordinate 2,725,880 of NW_012109141.1, forward strand.
TGGGACACAAGGCACCAAGTCCCAGGACTGCAGAAAGAAGCAAGGGCCTGCACCTGGCCCAGGAATTTAATATTTCCTCCCAGGCCTCTCGGCCTGTGATGGGAGTAGCTGCCATGAAGACCTCTGACAAGCCCTGGAGACAATTTCCCCATTGTCTTTATGATTAACATTTGTCTCCTCGTTACTTAAGCATATTTCTGCAGCTGGCTTGAATTTCTCCCCAGAAAATGGGCTTTGCTTTTCTATTGCATTGTCAGGCTGCAATTTTCCAAACTCTCATGCTCTGTTTCCTCTTGAATGCTTTGTCACTTAGACATTTCTTCTGCTAGATACCCTAAATCATCTCTCTCAAGTTCAAAGTTCCACAGATCTGTAGGGCAGGGGCAAAATGCCCCCAGTCTCTGTTAAACACAGCAAGAGTGACTTTTACTCCAGTTCCCAACGAGTTCCTCATTTCCATTCGAGACCACCTCAGCCTGGACTTCACTGTCCATATCACTATCAGTATTTTGGTCAAAGTCATTAAACAAGTCTCTAGAACCCAGTCTTGATACGAATTTACTATGTTGGTCCATTCTCATGCTACTAATAAAGATATATACAAGACTGGATAATTTATAAAGGAAAGAAGTTTAATTGACTCACAGTTCCACATGCCCGGGGAGGCCTCACAATCGTGGTGGAAAGGAAAGCAAGACATGTCTTATGTGGCAGCAGGCAAGAGAGATTGTGCAGGGGAACTCCTACTCATGAAACCATCAGATGTTGTGAGACTTGTACATTACCATGAGAACAGTATGGGGGAAACCACTACCATGATTCAATTACATTCACCTGGCTCCGCCCTTGACGTGTAGATATTGTCACAATTCAAGGTGAGATTTGTGTGGGGACACAGCCAAATCCTATCAGAGGGGTTCTAATGTTTAAATAATACTTTAATCCTATTTACAAGGATAAAGTTTTAAGTCATGGCAACAGATATGAAGGTAATTATTTATAAAAGCACATATAAATGGAGATGGGACTGTGGACATTTGTGGAGTTTCTAAGTTTATCCTATTTTCTCTAGAAAGCAAAATATAGTTGAAATTAAGAATTAAGAAGTATGTGTCAGATATTTGAGGAGAAAGAAGAAAGTAGAGAATACTTGTCATGAGAGAATGTTTGGACTAAGGAAATATAATATGAGTGCAGGCAAGTGCTATGCAAACTATTTCTGTGCGCACTCATGGTCAAACCTCTCTTTATTGAGTAAAAAGAAGATTACTCTTCCAAGCATCTTTGCAGTTACTTGGCTGAATGTGATGTGTTCTGCCCATTGACTCTGAGTAGAAAAGGCATGTGTAATTTCTCATCTGAAGTCAATGGAAGCCACCTTTCAAAATGGTGCCATCAAAGAGTGGGCTCAGTCTGCATGCTCAATTGTAGGTTGGATGTGAGATATCTTGGTAATGTGACAAACCTATAGGAGAGTTGCGTGGGTGGAAAATAAATATATGTATGTTAAGTGGCTGTTTTAAAATATATGTATGTTAAATGTCTTTGTTTTGTTACTATACTGTATACAAATGTAACCTGAAATAATTGAGCGCTAAAAAGCCACTCTAGCACTAGTGGTTATGACTTTAAAAGTGAGTTTCTTTCTCTTTTCTTTTTTTTTCTTTCTCTCTTTCTTTCCCTCCCTTCCTTCCTTCCTTCCTTCCTTCCTTCCTTCCTTCCTTCCTTCCTTCCTTTCTTTCTTTTTCTTTCTTTCTTCTCCTCCTCCTCCTCCT
>NW_012109141.1:2727704-2745505 GCF_000951045.1 Mandrillus leucophaeus
CCTTCCTTCCTTCCTTCCTTCCTTCCTTCCTTCCTTCCTTCCTTCCTTCCTTCCTTCCTTCCTTCTTTCCTTCCTTCTTTCCTTCTTTCCTTCTTTTTCTTGCTTGCTTAGTTTCTTGCTTTCTGTGCTTTCTTGCTTTCTTCTTTTTCATTCTCTTTCTTTTCTTTCTTTCTTTTTTTTTTTAAATAGAGACAGGGTCTCACTCTGTCACCCAGGCTGGAGTGCAGTGCAGTGGCAAAACATCCTGTGCTCAAGCCATCCTCCTGCCTCAGTCTCCTTAGTAGCTGGGACTACCAGTGCAGCACCATGCCTAACCATTTTTCTTTTCCTTTAATTTTTTATAGAGACACAATCTCTTGCTCTGTTGTCCAGGCTGGTTTCAAACTCTTGGCTTCAAGCAATTCTTCTTTTTCTTTGGCCTCTTAAAGTGCAAACTGTTGAAATTACAGGTGTAAGCCACACCCCCAACCTAAAAGTCATTTCTTTAAACAAATACGGTAGCAGGGGTCCAGGTAGAAGGCAGGCAGAATATTGGCTTCTCCCAAGGAAGTATAAAAAAAACAAGAAAGGGGCACAAAAGTTGAATGAGTATACGATGAAATATTAGATTACTGGAGCAATGAATTAATACTGGGTTGGGTGAAAAAGAATAAAAGTAAAATTCAGGAAAAAGTTGTAGGAGTAATAATTTGTGGTTTCTGAGAAGCTCAGAGAATTGTTGGTTTTGAGGTAATAGGATGAATATGGAAAGACGGAGTGATGTGGAGAGATGGAGTTGTTGTAAAGAAAATGGAGCACTTGTAGTTGCAATTTTTGTGTGTAGGAATATGAGCAAATCTATGGAATGCCATCAGAGTAAGGGGATAATACGGAGTAGGGCACTTTGACAGAGAAGGAGATTGAAATAACCAAGAATTTTGTGAAAACAAATGACCATGTAGTTGGTACATAATGAACCACATCTACTTGAAGATGCGTGTCTTTTCTCAAAATTAGTGCAATTTTCTGCTATTTGTTTTACAATTTTCTCTCACCTGAAATAATTCTATGTAAAAGTTTCTTCTGATTTTCTTTTTAATTTTGTTTACATTTGCTATTATATTGCAATCATTATATTAGAACCATTTATCTGTTTTTCCTAAGTTCAGGAAAAATGTCTCAAGGTACCCTTTCTACTATACTGGTTACTATTCCCATTGCATAAAATATCTGGCACTGGTATATTTTAAATAAATATTCTATTTTCTTATCAAAATATAAGATATGTAAGAATTACAGAAGAAGCAAATATATCCTGCAAAGAACCAATATCCCTTAATTCTCCGGAAAATTTCTGTCACATAAAGATGTACCTTATGCTTTCTAATGATTACTGATCTCTAAGTTAATACCCAACATTTTAAAACAGCTTCCTCTGTGATTTCTTCTTATGTTTACCTTTGAAATATGAAGCCTGCCTTCCCCCACTTCATCCTCACGTACTACTGGAGATAGGATTAAGTGCTTTGCATTTTATTCCCATTCATTGCCAAAATAATTATATATTACATATATAGGATAAAATATTTAATATATAATTGTGTTATATATTAATTACATAGTATGTGCTATCAATATGTTAGATTATGTTAATTATAATAATATATTACATATTAGAAGTCACATATTAAATCATTAAGAAAATCATGGGCTAATATGTAACATAATTACATGGTCATACATGAGAAATAAAACATAAGAAAAAGATTAATAAAGATAGTTGGAAATAGCATGATTAATGAGAAAAAGTTAGCAGATTCTGGAAATTCTAATATTTGAAGTATGTAAAAAACAAAGAAAAATTTACTTATGCAATAGTATGATAAACTTGAATTTAAGGGAAATTTTTAAAAAATAGGATTATAATTGAATTTAAAAAGTGTGTGAATTTTAAGTTTATATTGTATTTATTTGTAAAAATTGAAATTGCGTAAATATCAACAGATTTGACATGTTAAAGTGAATTAATTATACGAATAAAATACTAGGTAATCAGGTAATCAACATCTCAAATGTAAAGTTTTTAAAATTGAAATTTATTTTAAAAAATTATTTTGAATATTAATATAGTTTTAAGAGATAAAGAGGGGAGAATCTGATATCAGTACCATTTTTTTAAGAAAAATGGATAGAAATCTAATTGAAGTAGCGTTTCTTAAGTCAGGAAGAGTGGAGAGATATCAACTTAGAATATAGGGGTTTATAAACTTTATAAATGTTGTGAGAAGTACCTTGTTACAAGTTAAGAGACTTCAACCTTTATGTAAATACATAAACATATGCATATATAACTCCACTTATCCTTCAACAAAGCATGAAAATCCCACATTTAGAAAAGTGTACTCTTCCTTATTGATCATAATATCACAAGTGTGAAACAAAATATTTCCTTTGAAAAATTTTAAAAGAGGGAGAAAGAATTGCTTTTTAAACACAAGGTAATACTCTTGTCATACACAATATTATTTATAAATCTACATATTTAAGTGGAAAAAACCTAAATTTGGCTGTGGAGATGTGTCTTAGGATGAGTAGAAATCAGAATTTTATATTTACTAAATTACTTTTAAATGATTATAAACTACAACAACATATATTTGTCTTATTTCATTTCTATGATGTAATTTTCCTTTATTTTATAAATAAATTTATCCTTTGTTAAAGAATTTATCTGATTTAATTTTTTTTCCTCCTGCAGGAATATAATTCTCTGTCATTTGCTTTATTTACTTATTTATTTAGAGACAGTCTTGCTCTGTTGCCCAGGCTGGAGTGCTGTGGCAGGATCTTGGCTCACTGCAACCTCCAACCACCCAGGTTCAAGCGACTTTCCTGTCTCAGCCTCCTGAGGAGCCGGGATTACAGGCATGCGCCACCATACCTGGCTAATTTTTGTATTTTTAGTAGAGACAGGGTTTTACTATGTTGTCCAGACTGGTCTCAAACTCCTAACCTCAAGCTATCTGCCCACCTTGACTTCCCAAAGTGCTGAGATTACAGACGTGAGCCACCACACCTGGCCTGTCATTCACTTTTATAATAAAGTATATTCAGAGTATTTGCAAAGACAGTTACATCTGAATAAAATATATTTATAAATTCTTACAATATTTTCTCAAAAACCGCTTAACCACCTTTTAAACTTCAAATATTCTATGACATTCTGAGAATAGAGGATAAAACTAAAAATGTTATAGGAACAAAGCAAATAGAGAACTCTTTAACTGGGAGATGGTGGGGAAAAGAAATAAAGGTGTTGACATAGATGTAGCCATAATCTAAAACACATCTCATTTAAATTTAAAGATTAAATTTGTTCCACTTTGGTAAAATGTAGCCTCAAATATTAATTTTGGGTTTGTTATCACAAAGTACATAATGCTATAGACTGTGTAACAATTAGAGAAAGAGGAGAGAAACATAAATGGCGGCTCGACAGTAACAGTGACAGGTTTATTTTGAATAACCCTGAGATGGGCAGCTGACCGAGTTAGGTCAGAGTTATACTCTCTTATAGACTAAGAGTTTTTAAGGATTCAGGGTGGGAGAGTTTATCAGAGGCTTGGACTGATTCTGTGCCTCTTTGTTGTGCTTATCTGGGAGGGAGAATTGTGTGTCTGTTCCCATACATCTTTCTGCAGCTGCAGGCATACCCGCTGCGGAGACTGCTTTTAGCCTCCCTATCTCAGTGCACCTGAAAGGAAAGGAATGTGCTTATTAAGGCCCACTGTTTTACTGGGGCCCATTGTATGAAAGTGAAGTTTGGCAGTTACTCGAGAATTTTCTCCCACCTCCCTCTGTGCCCGAGCTGTCTTATCTGTGTTTTATGGTCTGCTCTTTCTGGCTGCTTGTAGTTCCAAGAGAAATGATATACTTGAAATGCATGAGGCTAGAAAGGGAGCTGGAATTTAAAGTGGTGGTGTTTGTGTGAGATGATGGTGCTCCTGCTCTATCAGACTGAAATTTACATTACATACCATTTGATAATTTCAAAGAAGAGAGTACTAAGATATATACTGAAATATGTGTTTCTCTTTCTCTTTGGGCTCTTTGGTCTGCCTTTGTTTCTTTTTTATTTATGCATTTGCATAAAAGATTAATATGAGATTTTTAATTTTAGAGAAATGTACTATTTCTAAAATTTAAATACATTTTGACACACTAGGACTTGATGGTTTCATTCAAGATTATGTTTTTGGAGAGAGTCACATTGATACATGTAGCTTGAATTTATTCATTGTAGCTGCTATATGGTATTCCATTGAAAAGGGAAACATATATTTATTATTCTAAAGGGGACTGGTTTTAATTTGTTTTTTTTTTTCAGTTGTTGGAAAAATGTGTTGCAATGAACATCTTCAATATCTTTCCTTAGATATAGCTGTGTGTCCAAGAATTATTCCGGGTGGGCACTGACAATTAGAATTTCCTTGTGATCTGGGCATGCACTTCTATCTGTTTAAAACAGTTTTTCTGCCAGCCCTCAGGTCACAATTTTCAGTACAGATTAATGCTGTACCGGTTTGTTGGGGATAATAACATTCCTTTGCTTTGTTGGCTGAGGAAGGCAGAACTAAGTCTACTTCTCTTCCCTGGAAGGGTTGTAGTAATTTAGGAAGCTCTGATTTCAGATTAATCTTATCAGCATACTCCAGAAAGGAGGCATTTGCTTAGTTTTCTTTCTTTCTGACAACTATCACATCTCTGTCAAATATCTAAATCCTGTTATATCACTTTTTGCAACTCTGCTTTATCACAATCCATGGGATATTTTGAAAATCCATGATAAATATACATGTGAATTCTATTAAGGAACATGAGAATTGCCTCTAGATGGCCTGTACTGGACTGTAGTCTAGGGTGTATAGTTGGTCAAAAATACAATGAGTACAATAAAACACATCATAAATTATTCTTTCATAAGTTATTTGAAATAGGCACAGGTCTTGCTTAACAGGATAAATGGGTCTGACCTCTGTTGTCTTCATTTATCCACAATTGTTGCTTCATTTCCATCTGTAATTCAGTCACTATTTCCTTTCTCAAGGAAATCTTGAGATAATGATCTTGGTTTTATATTTTGTTTTCACATTACCTTCAAGCATACTGAAAACATTCTACTATATCACCATGATACAAATAGTGAAGTTGACTAGATTTCACCAAATCAATTTTTAAAGTAAAAAAAAATACAGATGTTTTGCTGTTCCTGCTCCATTTAGCAGTTTTACCACGTTTCTGAATTCTTCCTCAGATTAGGAATATATTTAACTCTGCTCTTGTATTATAAAAACTAACTGCGGTATCTGTCACTGTTAAATGCATGATAGGACAGTGTCTTCCAGGCTCATCCACATTGTGGCAAATGGCAATATCTCATTGTTTTTTTAATCAGGAAGGAACAAGAATCTAACTCATGAATAGAATGAATAAATAAAACCTACAAAGGTGAGAGCAGGAGTGTTAAAATCCTAGATGGCCATGTTTTTTCATACTACATGGGTGAGAGTATAAATGTGCTTTTTTCTTTCTCCTGAATTTTTACTCCAAGGATACGTAATGAATTATACAGATGAACATTTTTTTATAGTAAATGCTTTGCTATTATTGCAATACAAAAAACAAGAAATAAACTTACAAAGTACGATCTAAATTATTTATATCCACGTAATGGATGGAAAGTTAAATGATGTTTGAAAAACTGCATTAGCTGTCAGAAATCTATATATGATATACTTAAACTACAGAGTACCTTAATAAAAAGAAATACAACATAATTAATTTACGTGTTAGAACTATAAAAGCGACTTAAGATTTTTCTTTCCTATGAAATACAAGTCTGACTCCAGAGTCTTATATTTGTAGTGAGAAATAGTTCTGTAACAACTGTTTTATTTTCCCTCAGTGTTATTGATTTAGTTAGGCTTCCTGTAAACATGGATAGTTCTATCAATCTATATATTATCAATATTTTCTAAGTTTTAGCATAGGCTATACTACTATTTAATTTTTCTAATCTCTTGAGTACTTAAGTCAATATACTTGTTATATTTTATTTTTCATCTATATATTTGTGTCTTCTTCCTTTTTAATTGATTAGCCTTACTAGATTGTAACTATTACATTGATTTTTTTTTTAAAAAATATGTTTCATAGAATAATTTTATGTCTTTGCTTATAAAATAAGCTGTTTGGTACTTAGAAATGTATATGTGCATATTTCAGAAATTACATCATGTAAATCAATGTGAGCAGACACAAGAACTCTGTGCAACGGCTCTACACTGAGAAAATCTAGCAATATTAGTCAGCCTTAGCAATTAACTTTAGAGTTGTATATGAGTGGTATGTCCAGGTACACTTAGGTTGTTTGTTCTAATGCCTATTGCAGAAAAATAGCACCATTAGCAGAATTTGTCCAAGCTGGGTTGAGAAAGCCTGTAAGTTAAATTTATTTAAACAAACAAACAACAACAATAAAACACTACTGAGACCCAAGTAATTCTGTTATGCCATCCTTTTGAAAGTGTTAAAATTCAAGAAAGAAAAAAAATGTATTTCTCTATTTTACAATGGAGAAGTAAGCATCATTTATTAGCAGAATGGAGTTGATGTCTTAAGAAATATGACATGAGTAGAAAATAAGAGCTTGCCCTGGAGCAGGGCGCCTGTGAAGTCAGGGCCCCAAGTGGAATGGAGGATAAATGGCGGTTCCCAAGCAGGACAGCACCTGCTGAGTGTGTGACAGCCAAACACTAAGAGATGTGTTCTGGTAACCAACAAAGATTTTTCTCAGTTATGGGATGAGGCAGGTTTTCTTTTGTAGAGTGTCATACTCAATTGTACTTTCAAACTATTCTACAATGAAGTTAAATTTTATGTATGTACTTGTTATAATAAAAATTTTACTATCAAAATAATTTTACATGAAAAAACATGCATTCATTTAAGAATTCTAAAAGATTCACAACTACACAAATATATTTACATTGTTTAAAACACACAAGGATTTTTTTAAAATTTGGAATACTGAAACATGAATTCAACTTTAGCTATTCAATTTCTTAAAATTAAAAAAAAAACTTTTAGTTTCAGAGGTATATGTGCAAGTTTGTTATATAGGTAAATTGCATGTCATGGGGGTTTGGTGTACAGAATATTTTATCACCTAGGTAATAAGTATAGTACCGGATAGGTAATTTTTTTAATCCTCACCCTCCTCACACTCTCCACCCTCAAGTAGGCCACAGTGTCTGTTGTTCCTTTCTTTGTGTCCATGTGTACTCAAAGTTTAGTTCCCATTTATAAGTGAGAACGTGTAGTATTTGTTTTTCTGTTTCTGAATTAGTTTGCTTAGGATATTGGCCTCCACCTCCATCCATATTGCTGCAAAGGATATAATCTAATCCTTTTATATACTTGCATAGTATTCTATGATGTATATGTGTCACATTTTTTTATCCAGTCTATAGTTGATGGGCATTTAGGTTGATTCCATGTCTTTGCTATTGCAAGTAGTGCTGAGATGAACATAGGCATGCATGTGTCTTTATGGTAGAATAATTTATCTTCCTTTCAGTATATACCCAGTAATGGGATTGCTGTGTCGAATGGTAGATATGTTCTAAGTTATCTGAGAAATCATGAAACTGCTTTCCGCAGTGGCTGCACTAATTTACGTTCCCACCAGCAGTGTACAAGTTTTCCCTTTTCTCTGCTACCTCATCAACTTCTGTTATTTTTCTGACTTTTTAATAATAGCCATTCTGACTAGTATGAGATGTTATCTCATTGTGATTTTGATTTGCATTTCCCTAAGGATTAGTGATGTTGGGCATTTTTTCACATGTTTTCTGGCCATGTGGATGTCTTCTTTTGAAAAGTTCTGTTCATCTCCTCTGCCTACTTTTTAATGGGGTTATTTTTGGCTTATAAATTTAAGTTCCTTATAGATGCTGAATATTAGACCTTTGTCAGATGCACAGTATGCAAATATTTGCCCCCATTCTGTATGCCGTCTGTTTACTCTGTTGATAGTTTCTTTTGCTGTGCAGAAGCTCTTTAGTTTAACTAGGTCCTATTTGTCAATTTTTGAATTTCTGTTGCAGTTGCTTTTGGTGTCTTTGTCATGAAATCTTTGCCAGGGCCTGTGTCCAGAATGACGTTTCCTAAGTTATCTTCCTGGGCTTCTATAGTTTTAGGTTTTACATTTGTCTTTAATCACTTGAATTGATTTTTGTATATGGTACAAGGAAGTGGTCCAGTTTCAATTCTCTGCATATAGCTAACCAGTTTTCCATAGCTGTTCAATTTCAGAGTGCAAGGTAATGTTTATAAGCCCCCACAAGTTCAAAATATTATAGAATCAAGATGATAAGCAAATTATAATTCATGCACCTGAATTCACCTAAAAGGCAAGATTACTGCAAAATAATGTGTCCCAGAGCACGGGATAAAAAAGACAATGTGTGAAAAGAATCACAAAGGATTTGTAGTTTGGTTATTCTTTTATTCAAAATATTAGCTTAGGAGTCAGAGACACCATAAATAAATATGTAAGTCTACTAATTACGAGCTGTATGTCTTTTTCAAAATTACTTTATGCATCAGTTTCCATTTCCTTGTTTATAAAATAGCACTAGTAATAACTATCTTATTAGATTTTTAAAATAAATATTATATGGGAAAAGATATAACATAATGAGCCCAGTGACCCATATAATATTCTCAAAATAGAAACTGTGATTAATATATAGAGTTAAATATTAGTTCATAAAAGTATTGATGACTTTAATTACACTACTACCTTGATAAAATAAAATGTATTTGAATGGTCTTTCTGATTTCCTGAAGGTCTCCTCACTTCATTTCTCATGCCACTAGAAGTTATAAAACGTGGTGTATGTTTAATTAAGAATTCCTTATCCCTATTATAATTATAGAACACACAGCCTCTGTTAACATACAGTATGCAGAACACGTTTCCTAAAGCAAGTTCTAAATGGGGGTAGACTCAGAGGTCCCTGAAGGCAGTTACCAATCAGCTGACTGCTAAATGGAATAACCTCAGAATTGCATTAGAGACTTTGATCCCACATAAAAAGCTCTTGTTGAACAGACATAATGAAAGAACTCATTAACTATGGGGTAGCTGTGTGTGTGTGTGTGTATGAATGAATGAGATCATATCATTTTTCAATTAGAGAATAGTTAACTAATTGTCGGGTATTTGTATTATGTGTGGAGGCAGCCCCTGTGTTGGTCTCGATTTGGGTTAGATTGCTAAAATTCATTTGTCATTCCACCTTGAGGTTTAAGATCTATTATTAAAAGTTTTACGTTTTACTGATTCAGAATTAAAAGATTCTTTTGGCTTGTGAGTCTACAAAAATATAGAACTCCCCAACTCAATTAAACACTTTTTTTATGCTTTGTGGAAGGAGCAAGTCCTGAGAAGTTATTGTTGTTTGGATTATTTCTGGTACCTGTGTTTCTTGGTTGTCTTCCAGTTTTTATTTTTTTTATTTTATTTTATTTTTTTTGAGACGGAGTCTCGCTCTGTCGCCCAGGCTGGAGTGCAGTGGTGCCATCTCAGCTCACTGCAAGCTCCGCCTCCCAGGTTCACGCCATTCTCCTGCCTCAGCCTCCCGAGTAGCTGGGACTACAGGCGCCTGCCACCTCGCCCAAGTAGTTTTTTCTATTTTTTAGTAGAGACGGGGTTTCACCGTGTTCGCCAGGATGGTCTCGATCTCCTGACCTCGTGATCCGCCCATCTCGGCCTCCCAAAGTGCTGGGATTACAGGCTTGAGCCACCGCGCCCGGCCCAGTTTTGATATTTAAACTTTCTATTTTGTAGAAGCTCTTCCACTGCCCATTCTCTTCTTTTTAAACACAAACCAAAAAGCAGCAACATATTCCATAATTGCAAAAGCTATCTTTAAAGCCAAATATGATGAAGTCAAAATTAAACTATTAGCTGGCATACAAAACAACTATGTAATTGCTTTAGTTTACCTTTTAGTTGGTAGTCAAATGTTTAATGTTACAAATTTGAAGTTCTATTATCCTATGTTTAATTGTCCAAAAAGTTCACTATACAAAATTTGAATCCACCAGTGTAGTAGAGCAGTAAATTATAAACACAATATATTATAACTTGCAATTGCACAAGTTGTGTAAATACCACACAGGTAGACTACCACTAGAGGCCTTTTGTTGCAAAATTTCTATCTGTCTATCTATCTATCTATCTATCTATCTATCTATCTATCTATCTATCTATCCATTTATCTCAATAATCTACCTTCTCTTACCCCCACTGTCTTTTGCCCAGTTGCTCTATTCTTTGCAACAGGCCCCCTGAGACTTCTCTGAGTTTTTAGGATTTGGCTTGCATCTCAAGCAAGACATGGCATGACATCCTCCTCATTGTACTTCTGCAACATTTTTTCAAAAGCACTCAACAAAGTTTATAATTATTTCCTTATTTGAATTAAGTTTGTGGCTGTCCCATGAGCTGTGTTATCATTTAATATGACATGTATTAAACTATAACAATATTTGTGTGATTTATGAATTCAGGAAGACAGAAGTTAGAGCAATGTAAAGTGCCTTAGTTCAGGAGACAAACAAGAATTAAGTTTTGTGTATGCACTTTTGTGTTTACGGACTTTTGTTTTTTTTGAGATGGATTCTCTTTCTGTCACCCAGGCTGGAGTGTAGTGGTGCAATCTCAGATCACGGGAACCTCTGCCTCCTGGGTTCAAGCGATTCTCCTGCCGCAGCCTCCCAAGTAGCTGGGATTATAGGCATCCCCCATCACATCCAGGAAATTTTTGTATTTTTAGTAGCAACGGGGTTTCACTGTGTTTGCCAGGTTGTTCTAAAACGCCTGACCTCATGTGAGCCGCTCGCCTTGGTCTCCCGAAGGGCTGGGATCACAGGCATGAGCTACGATGCCCAGCCTGTTTATGGACATTTTAAGTTTGTGTATATGCCAAAAATTGTGAAAAAAAATTAATAATTTGGTAGTAAAACAAAATATACATGAAGGAAAGTTTTCTGGACTAGAGATGTGTTGAAATCCATGGGAGCTAATGAGATCACAGAGTTAAGCAATTATGTACTTAACTAAGAAAGCTAGAAGTCATCTTCAAAACAGCGTAACTTCCAAGTTGTTAGTATATTATGTTAAAAGTAATAGATTATAGGCCGGGCACGTTGGCTCACGCCTGTAATCCCAGCACTTTGGGAGGCCAAGGTGGGCGGATCACACGAGGTCAGGAGATCGAGACCCTCCTAGCTAACACAGTGAAACCCCATCTCCACTAAAAATGCAAAAAATTAGCCGGACGCGGTGGCGGGCACCTGTAGTCCCAGCTACTCCGGAGGCTGAGGCAGGAGAATGACGTGAATCCGGGAGGAGGAGCTTGCAGTGAGCCAAGATCACGCTACTGCACTCCAGCCTGGGCAATAGAGCGAGACTCCGTCTCAAAAATAAATAAATAAATAAATAAATAATAGATTATGTTAAAAATTACATTAAAAGCATAGAAAGCTGGAAAGAGTGTTGCTTTCATCCTACAACAGGAAAATATCTGAAATAATTTCATATTCATTTTTTTAACCCATTGGGAGCTGAGATAACAGAAACAACTAGCCCCAAATCAAATAGAAAGACCAGCAGGGAGAGATGATATTCAAGTACTTGCTCACCTGGAGTATATTAACATGACTGATCACAAGTAAGACGAGTTTAGCCAGAACTGTTGATGACTTGTTGAGGATGGAAAGCAAGCTGGTAGGCCAATTTGAACCCCCAGAGGGCCACAGAACTGATGGAAGTTCAAGACCTTTTGCTGACTCTTTTCTCTTTTCTCAGCAGTCCCACTGATTGCTAAGAAGGGTTCAGAGTGGTGTAGATCTTAGCTGGGAGGTGGGAGGAGGGCAAAGGTATTGGGAACTGTATGCAAAAGGCAAGAAACTCTACCCAGATAATTCGCTCCTGCAGGAGGAGGGGTGAATTCAGAACTTGAAGGGAAAGGTGAAAGAAGCAATGCTTTCCTTTGGCATCAATAAAACTCATGGCAGCTGGGGGAACAAAAAAACGGGAAAAATTCTACTCTTGCAGCAGAGGCAACATCATACATTGGACAGTGGTTTACACGGCTATAAATAAGGAAAGGACAGGAGAACTAAGAAAGTCACATCTGTGACTTTCCAGGACACATTCAAAACCTTAGAACGATTAGAATAAGAGACTCCTAGCACCAAGCTAATAAGGCTTAAATAACAACAGCTTAACGCTACTGGGAGAGAGAAAGGAGAGGAACAAGGTCCTGAAGAATGGTCCTCTCTGATAACATTTCAAGGGGAAGGTGAAAGCTTTGAATCAAACATGCTCCAGTAAATCTACACCCACCCTGTAAACAAAGCACTGCTATAAACTTTGAAGCCTGGGATGCACCATGTATTATGCACATAGCATAACAAACCTCAAACACAGCCAAACCCCTACCTAGCTTAACTCAAACACTCATGACAAACGCCTGGCACAAAGAATGCTTTGCTCTTTTCAAGGCATAAAAATAATTCACCTTAGTCTCTAATGTCTTATACAAAATATCTGGCTTTCTAAAGAAATGTAAAAGCATAGGAAAAGACATACTTTGAAGAGATAAAATAATCAGCAGAATACTCAAATATGGTACGCATAGTGAAACTCTCTGACATGGGTTTTTAAATAATTATAATTAGTATGTGAAATGCAGAAAAATTCCTGAGTAACATCTAAAAGCACATGAGTAATATGATCAGAAAGATGGAAATCATAAGAAATAACCAAATGGAGCTGCTAGAAATGGAAAAGACAGTAACAGAGATGAAGAATGCCTCCAGTAAGCTCACGGATAGACCTGACACAAATGAGAAAAGAACCAAACAACTTGAAGACAGGTCTAGAAAACACACACACACACACACACACACACACACACACACACACACACACAGAGAGAGAATGAAAGAAAAAAAGCATAAAACATCCCAATAATATTGGACAATATCAAATGATCTAACATGCTGATAATTGGAATTCAAGAAGAGAGGAAAGAGGCAGAAGGAACATTTGAAAAAATGACAGTTGAGAGTTTTTCTAAATTAATGATATAATGATAAAATCCCATATTCAAAAAGCCCAGAGAAGACCAAGCAGGATGAACACCACTGTCCCTTAAAATTGAAGGAGAAATACATATTTCTCAGGCAAACAAAAATGAGAAAATGTCTTGCTTACATAACTACTCTACAAGAAATGTTAAAAGAAGTTCCTCAGAAAGAAATTATAAGGAATTAGAGCATAATCTGGATCTATACAAATAAAATAAGAAACGTTGGAAAAGGAATATATAAAAGTGCAATAAAATTACTCTTTTGTGTGTGTTTAATTACTGTAAAAGATAACTGGCTGTTGAAACCAGAAATGGGACTATTTCATGATGTAATACTTTTTACATCATGAAATAAGTACTTCTACTTATTACATATGTAAAAGTAAGCAGCATGACAGCATAGCCCAAATGACTGGAGGAGGGTTTTGAAAAAACAGTATTGAAAAGTTTTAAAACTTCGTGCTAAATGGTATTATTTTAATGTAGTGTAATTCAGACTCTCTTTAATGGGTAGTTTTAATTTATTTTAAATGTATAAATGATACGCCAGAAGAGGACAGAAAATTAAACACAAAAAGTTTTGAATTGACACAAGAGAATATTGTGAAAGGAGAAAAACAAAGGAGCAGAGCGTACAAATTGAGTATGAGCTGCCAAGATGGTTGAATTTAATCAATCATATCAATAATGACATTATGTGTGAATTGTCTAAACACAACATTTAAAAGACAGAGATTATTAGGTTGGATTTTAAAAAGCATAAATGATGGTAGAGTTATATTATTATCAAATAAGTCCATTTCTAGGTAGAAAAAAAGTCTCTGCAAAGATGCCGTCATTCTAATCCCTCAAACCTGTGAATACGTTACTGTACATGACAAAAGGGATTCTGTAGATGTGACTAAGTTAGGAATATTAAGATAGGGAGATTATCCAGGAAGGCCCAATGCAGTACAAGGGGCCTTAAAAGATGAAAGCAGGATTCAGGAGGACGAAAGGAGGAAATTCGATGGTGGAAGCAGAAGTCACAGAGAAAGAGAAAGATTTGTAAAATAGGCAATATCACCCCACATTAAAAAGATAATTGAGAAATACTATTGAAAAAAACTCTATGTCACTATGTCCACAAAATTGACAGCTTTGATAAAATGAACAAATTCCTTAAAATCCACAATCTATCAAAATTCAGTCAAGAAGAAATAATCTGAATAATTTTATATCCATTTTAATTATTCAGTAATTGAAATTTTTAGTAAAATAACTCGTAACAAGAAAAACTCCTGAGCCAAATGGTTTCACTGGTGACTTCTACCAAACATTAAAAGAAAGAAAACCAGGAAAAACAATAATAATATAAAAAGTAAAATAAACAAATTCACACATAAATAAATTTTGAATCTACCTTCTTTTGACCATCTCTAGCATCATTAGCTCTGCTCATGGACTATCAGTCTATCACTTGTATCATTGCAATGTCTTCTTAACCAGTGTTCCTGGGTGCAGCCTTGATTCTTCTAGTATAAAATCAATGCAGACATCCGCACATGTGCATGCTTGTTTACGTCTCAATTTATGTCACTTAAAGCCACTCAAATATGTTCCATTGTCTCTAAAGCAAATCCAAATTCCTTACTAGATGTACAAGATTTACGGGTCCGCTTCTTGGCTCACTGTCTCTGGCACCCTTGCGTAACTAAGATTTATTCAAATTATTTAAGTTCATCTCTGTCCTAGAAATGATACCTCTACCTAGAATGTTCTTGACCATTCCCTAAATGACTGACTTCTTTAATTTCATAGGTTAAGATTTAAATTTCACTTTTTTTAGGAATCTCCCTGACTAAAGTAGGCTTCTAAATTAAGGTTCTTATTTACACACTTAATAAAACTTATTGCAAATTGCAAGTATAGAATATATAGGTCATATATAGAAAAAGCATAATTTTAGTCCTCTCTCTCTGATACAAGTAAATATGAAATCAGAATTAGCAATCTTTAAAAAGGAACTGCTAGGGGCCGTGGCTCACACTTGTAATCCCACACTTTGGGAGGCAGGGGCGGGTGGATCACCTGAGGTCAGGAGTTTGAGACCAGCCTGACCAACATGGTGAAACCCTCTCTCCACTAAAGAAATACAAAATTCACTTGGCATGGTGGCGCATGCCTGTAATCCCAGCTATTTGGGAGGCTGAGGCAGGAGAATCGCTTGAACCCAGGAGGTGGAGGTTGTATTGAGCCCAGATCGTGCCATTGCACCCAAGTCTGGGCAACAAGAGAGAAACTCTGTCTCAAAAAATAAAAAAATGAATTAATAAGTAAATAACAAATAATAAAGAACCCATGTTAATTAGAGAAAAATTCAAAAGCAAATCATTGACTTCTAAAATTGCTTTGTTATTTCCAGTGATTCTTAAACTTGTATGTGCATCGGAATTACATGGAATACTTATAAAAATGCAAATGATTGAGCCACGTCCACATAATTTTTGACTAAACATATCTGGGTTGGGTTCCAAGAATTTGTAGGTCTAACTTGTTCTCCCTTGAAGGTGATGATGCTGGTGCAGACACCACTCTGAGAAATACTGATGTATTTATATTTTCATGGCACAATGCAGTGCTGAATTTTTAAACTGAAAAGTGATATGTTTCTGAAACATATCACTTTTTTATAATACAGATAGCTAAACAATTTGAACAACTAACTAGTTTGACTTGAAGCTTTCAATTAAAGTTAAATTTATATCTACTCTGTGCTTTATTAATGTGACTGATTATGCTGTTTTAGTTTCCTGTCATCTGATGCACAAAGATAAGGACCCCATCATTTTCAAACTATTTTATTAAAAAGCTGTACTTGACCCATCTGAAATGTAAACCTCTATATTTGTAACAACGATTTGTGATGCACAGTTTATATAATTGTTGAAAATTATATAGCATGTTGTAGTAGGCAGATAGATAGCCCCTTGTAGATCCAAACCTCTGGAAATGTTGCCTTACATAGTAAAAGTGTTTTTGTGAATATTTTTAAATTAAATATATTGAGATGGGGGAATTATCCTAGAATATCTGATAAGCCCAATGTAATTAGAAGTTTCTTTATAAAGGAAAGAGGAGGTAGCAGAAATAATCAGAGGGGACGTATCAACATAAGCAGAGGTCTAAGTGATGGTATTCCTGGCTTTAAGAGGGAATGAAGGGAAACTAGTTGATTGGTACATATACTTGAGTTAGGTTGGTGCAAATGTAATCGCTGTTTTTGCCTTTACTTTTAATGACAAAAATAGCAAGTACTTTTGCACCAACCTAATAGCTAGAAGAAATCAATTGCAATGTCTGAGAGTAGAATAGGGCAACTATAGTTAACAACAATGCATTATATATTTGAGAGTAACAAAAGAGAGACCTTGAAATCTTTGTAAAATGTAGAAATGCTAAATACTTAAGGCTATAATACTTAAATACTTGATGATCACTACACATTCCATGCACGTAACAAAGTATCAGACATATCCCATAAAAATGTACAAATAATATGTATCAATGGAAATTTTCAAAAGAAAAATTTATTTAAAAAAAGGGACCAAGATAGGTTTAGAAGTTGTAAAAAGAAAGGGAAGAGATTCTGGTCAAGGCTTTCGGAAGACACATAGCACTGCCAACACCTGGATTTTAACCCAGGGGCACCCATTTTAGTCCTTTGACTTCCAGAAGTATAAGATAACCAACAGGAGGCCAATACATATATTAATATTTACAAGACATATAACTCATAAATTATACTTTTGCTAATCATTTTAAATAAAGCTTAATTTGCAATAAGCACAGGGGATTCTTTTTTCTTATTTGTAATTAAAATTATTTTCTTTAACACTGAAATCTTCAGTGTAACTTTGGTTTTGAAACAGATCTTTCAGTAAAAGTGCTTGACTAAGTCTAAATATAAATATACCAATGTTTATCCTCTGTTTATTTGCTTTTGTGCATGTATTCTTTAGTATAATGCAATTTTTTAAAAAATTGGTTATCTTGTTTATGAGTCTATTCCTATAGCCAGTCACACAGCCTGACATATGATGAACACTCAATAGCCATTTGATATAACTACCTTGATTAAAAAGTATAGACAAATGATACATACTGGATATAAACTATGGAAGCTTGCAATTTCATTAAACTACACAGTGTGAACAACTGCTTATATTAGCTTAAAGCATTCTTTGTGCTTTTAAAATGCCTCCCTAAAATTGCTTTCTACGAATATACCACACTTAACCAATTCTCAGTGACAATATGCTTTATAAATAGTGATTTTAGGTGAGAGTATAATTGTTCAGCTACAGTGATTCATCCATCTAATAATTCACCTGAGATAAATGTACAGACAAGGAGTCGAAGGATCAAAGGTGGTGGGATTTCCTCTTGGGAGATTGTAATGTAAGAGTCCGTACTACCCAGCCCTCACAGGGCATAATCCCTCCTTTTAGCTATTGCTAGTATAAATGATAATATGTATTCTACTGATGGTTGAACTTTCACTTCCTTCATGATTAGGGAGAGTTTCTAACACAATGCCTGGAAGTTCACCAA
>NW_012109141.1:2747520-2750017 GCF_000951045.1 Mandrillus leucophaeus
GGAGACTGGCATATCCCCCTGAAACCCTGCCTCTGGGGTTCAACTTCATTCAAACTCTTCATGTGGTTTTATTCTCTGAGCCAAATAATTTTTGCCCAAGTAGATCAGATTGAGTTTTTGTAACCTGCAAACAAAAATGATCTCATACAACTCTAAGAAAAAGGTCAACATTCTTTAGCTTCCCGGTGGTCCTGCAGCCCAAAAAACATCAAGGATATTGTTTCCTGGAGAAGATAAACTTATTTTTCACTACAAATAAATTTAATAGGTATTAGATAATAAGATATAGATGTTTTTGTTCATATGACCACCCTCTCCATAATGAAAGCAGAAGATAATGGAGATAAGACATAGCTATAATTTTGAAGGCAACTTCCTGAATATAAATTTGGTTCTGCCAAAATCTTATTTCCTTTAATTTCTAAGCAAACATTTTACACAGTTCTGAGGTCATTGTTTCCAACCCAGCGTAGTACTGAAGTTTCATTGGTTTGTCACTATTTAAAAAGTGCTGTGATATTTTGGATGATGAGTAGATATATCACATTTATATAGTTTTTTTCCCAAATACTATCTATCCAGTTCATGATAAATATTATTTGTACTGTACAGTACAAATCAATATTATTTGTACAGTAATTAAATCTTATTTCATCATATGTATTGACATATTTCAATTTATTCATCATATCTGATAGTTTTTAATATAATTCAATTCAAAGTTTAAATGTTTAGCTTGCTTTTTTTTTTTTTCTTTTTACATTTTCCTCTTTTTTAAAAAATAACTTCTACTACTGGGGAAAATGCAGGATAGAAGCAAGCTATCCTGCCTGCTCCAAGACAATCCCAAACAAATACACAGTGCCAAGATTTTTACCAGCAACAAATCACAACTCAAATCTGAGAATTAAGATAGATCCTAGGGACACAAAGAAGTTAAAACAAAAAACAAACAAACAAAAAAAACAAAAATAAAACCTTCTGGGCAGATGGTAGGAGAATCAAACTTCTACAGCAGTGATGGTAGGAGAATCAAACTTCTACAGCAGTGATGTGCCTCAACCCTGATTCTGCTCCTGTAAGAAGCACACAAAAAATCATCCCCCACCTCATGGTACTACACTGAAAATAGTTAGATTGAGATGGTTAACCAACTTTCCCACCATCTTGGGTTACCTGGCAGGAGACCTGTCCTTGCCTTAACCCATGGGAAGCATGTGACTGTCTGAAGAAGAGCGATTCCTAAGGTCAGTCAGAGACAAAAAGGGGAAGTGGGACTGTAATTTTTACCTCTGGAAACTTCTCTGTAACTCAGACCAAGGAAATGTGAAATCAGAGCAGTTATTCAGCAGTAGCACACTGTAGAAGATATGTCCCATGGATTCCTTGGGCACAAAACCCTGGCCAGTCTTTCCACACTACCAGGATGATTCCTTGCATCTCTACCATTTGAGATAGGCAGCACTGGGCTTAAGACATCAAGATGAGCTTAAAAAAGGGCAGAGACTTAACAGTCAGTATTTGTGAAGCAAATATATCCAGTAAAAAACAAATCAAGACAGAAACATACAACTGAAATAAATAATCTTTAAATGAAAAGACATAGACATATACTCACAAGAAACAGTAGTAAATGAGGAAGCATGACTTTCTCAAAAGGACAAAGCAAAAATCCGGTGACTGACCCTAAGAAGCTGGTGGTTAGTGAGCTTTGTGACTATGAATTCAAAATAGCAAGTTTAAGGAAACCCAATGATCTTTGAGCTAACACAAGAAAGGAATTCAAAAATTTATCAGAGGAATTTAGCAAACAGATTGAAATAATTTAAAAAATCAAAAATCTTGGAACTAAGAAATAACATTTGCTGCACTGAAAATCTCAATAGAGACTCTCAAGAGCAGAATGTACCAAGCAGAGGACAGAATGAGTGAGCTCAAAGACTGGCTATTTGAAAATACATAGAAGAGAAAAAAGAAAAAAACAAAAGTAACAGAGACTGCCTACAAGATATGGAAAATTATTTCAAAAAACCAAATCTAAGAAATAATGGTGTTCAAGAGTATTGGGTAGAAAGAGGATTCAAAGAAAAAATAACAGAAAACTGTTCAAATATTGAGAAAGATACAAATATACAGGCACAAGAAGCTCTAAGGCTACTACAGAGATTTAACCCTTGTAAGACTATCTCAAGTCATATAATAATCAAATTCTCAAAGAATAAAATAGAGAGAAGATCCTAAAATCAGCAAGAAAGAAGAAGCAAATAGCATATCCCGGAGATTCAATTCATCTGGCAGCAGACTCCTCGATGGAAACAATACAGGCCAGGAGGGAGGGGAAAATGTTCTTAAAGTGCTCATAGAAAAATACTGCCATTCAGAATCATTGCCTGCAACAACACTATCTTTCAAATATAAAGGAGAAATAAAGTTCTTTCCCAGACAAATAAAAACTGAGAGAATTCAACACCACCAGACTCGTCATACAAAATACTAA
>NW_012109141.1:2751677-2755675 GCF_000951045.1 Mandrillus leucophaeus
ATGAAATGGTTTTTACCTTCTCCCGACATTAAAAAATGTATCATGAACACAGAATAAAGCAAAAGATATTGTCAACATAATAATACATCAAAATTACATGATACAAGAAAACACTTTCTGGTAATTAGTATTAAAAAGTAGTCAGAATGAATCTACACTCTCACCAACAGTGTATAAGTATTCGTTTTTCTCCACAACTTCACTAGTATGTGTTATTTTTTGACTTTTTATTAATAATCATTCTAACTGCTATGAGATGGTATCTCAAAGTTTTGATTTGCCTTTCTTTAGTGATGAGTGATGAACTCTTTTTTATATGTTTGTTGGCTACATGTATGTTTTCTTCCGAGAAGTGTCTGTTCATGTAGTTTGTGTATTTTTAATAGGTTTGTTTGCTTGTTTTATTATATTTAAGTTCCTTATGGATGTTGGATATTAGACCTTTGTCAGATAGCTGGATTGCAAAAATTTTCTCTTATTATGTAGGTTGTGTGTTTACTCTGTTGATAGTTTCTTTTGCTATGCAGAAGCTCTTTAGTTTAGTTAGATCACAGTTGTCAATTTTTGCTTTTGTTCTAATTGCTTTTGGTGTATTCATCATGAAATTTTTGCCTGTACCTATGTCTTGAATGGTATTACCTAGGTTTTTCTGAAGGGTTTTTACAGTTTGGGGTTTTACATTTACGTCTTTAATCCATCTTAAGTTGATTTTTGTATATGGTGTAAGAAAGACATGGAATTTACATAAATGCTCATCAGTGATATAGTGGATAAAGAAAGTGGTGCATATACACCATGGAATACTATGCATCCATAAAAAAGAAACTAGATCATGTGCTTTGTAGGGACATGGATGGAGCTGGAGACCATTATCCTTAGCAAACTAACACAGGAACAGAAAACCAAATATTGCATGTTCTCACTTATAGGTGGGAGTTTAATGATGAGAACACATGCATATATTGGGGAGGAACAACACACACTAGACTCTAGCAGAAGGTAGTGGGTGGGAGGAGGGAGAGGATCAGGAAGAATTGCTAATGGATGATAGAGTTAATACCTGGGTGATGGGATGATCTGTGCAGCAAATCACCGTAGCACACATTTACCTATGTAACAAAGCTGCCCATCCTGCACATGTGCCTCTGAACTTAAAATAAAAATTAGAAATTAAAAAAAGAGTAATCAGAAAATGTAAGCCTCCAAATCAAGGGCAAATGAGGAATCTACAATGGTCTGCCCAGTAAAAGTGAAGGAAAAAAAATGGAAAAGTCTGACAGAAGAGGGCAAGGCTAATAGGCGTAAGAAAAAGAAAGAAGAATAATTGAGACAGAAAAAGGCCGGACTCCCATTGGTTTTGCACCATCATGTGTACTTTCTGTATGTTTGTGACTAACACTAGTCATGATCGTATTTAGCATTTTCAGATATTTGGAGTCTATAAAAGGTTCTATTAGTAAAGAGGTAAAATAGGAAGTTGGGGAATATTTGGCTCATTCTGATCATTGATGTTCCACCTAATCTTCTGCAGTCAAATACTTTTGTGACTATTCCAGACATCCATAATCAGAAATCATATGGATTTTTATATACCTAGTACAGGAAATATACACTCTATATATCTACTTCCTCAAAGACAATGTCTTCATTTATTTCCAGGAAATAATGCCTTCATAATATTTACCATGAGGCAAATACTCTCTATTACAAATCTTATGAGAAAGGAAATTCATTTTGAAATCCAAGTCATTCAGCATTAGAAGGGACTGGTTGAAATATAGAGGAAACACTAGTGGGACGTTGGTATTAGAAAGAGTAAGAAGAGATTTTTACAACCTTCTGTTATTTGGCTCCACTTATTCTATTTCTTTTTGTACAGTATTCTTTTGTATAATTAGTATTAGGCTCCTAATATTAAAAGATTTATGAATGCATGACTTTGAATAGTTAAGACAGTCTGAATAAGTGATGCAAGCACCTAATTTGAAATGTAGAGAGAACTTGGGTCTCAAAGTGTGAAATCCTAAATTCTTGTTTAATATCTGGCATTTAGTATGTATGTTAACTTTGTAAACCATTTAAGTCTTCTGGGGCTCAATCTCATCATTTCTAATATTTTTTTTACAAAATCATTAAGGCTTAAAGGAGAATGTGGAGGCAACTTGTTAAATATTATATTTGATAGAAATGTATTGTTTTCAAAATTAATTAATTTTTCCCAGCTGCCCTCCTTTTGGAAGAACTCTATGTTGTCTGACTCTATGTGACTCTTGTGGGGACTGTGGATTACTGCAATCAACTTCCAGGGCACCAATCAAAGGTGAAAATGTTATCTCGCCCACTTCCACATCAGTGAAATTCCTTTCCTGGGAATTTTTAATTGGAACCAATGAAAGCAAGTCTTTCTGTCTGATGGTGAGGATGTGATGATGTGGGATAAATGGAAAGAATAAAATCAGCATGCAGACATAGGCAGATATTTAGATAGAACGGAGACTGGCATATCCCCCTGAAACCCTGCCTCTGGGGTTCAACTTCATTCAAACTCTTCATGTGGTTTTATTCTCTGAGCCAAATAATTTTTGCCCAAGTAGATCAGATTGAGTTTTTGTAACCTGCAAACAAAAATGATCTCATACAACTCTAAGAAAAAGGTCAACATTCTTTAGCTTCCCGGTGGTCCTGCAGCCCAAAAAACATCAAGGATATTGTTTCCTGGAGAAGATAAACTTATTTTTCACTACAAATAAATTTAATAGGTATTAGATAATAAGATATAGATGATTTTGTTCATATGACCACCCTCTCCATAATGAAAGCAGAAGATAATGGAGATAAGACATAGCTATAATTTTGAAGGCAACTTCCTGAATATAAATTTGGTTCTGCCAAAATCTTATTTCCTTTAATTTCTAAGCAAACATTTTACACAGTTCTGAGGTCATTGTTTCCAACCCAGCGTAGTACTGAAGTTTCATTGGTTTGTCACTATTTAAAAAGTGCTGTGATATTTTGGATGATGAGTAGATATATCACATTTATATAGTTTTTTTCCCAAATACTATCTATCCAGTTCATGATAAATATTATTTGTACTGTACAGTACAAATCAATATTATTTGTACAGTAATTAAATCTTATTTCATCATATGTATTGACATATTTCAATTTATTCATCATATCTGATAGTTTTTAATATAATTCAATTCAAAGTTTAAATGTTTAGCTTGCTTTTTTTTTTTTTCTTTTTACATTTTCCTCTTTTTTAAAAAATAACTTCTACTACTGGGGAAAATGCAGGATAGAAGCAAGCTATCCTGCCTGCTCCAAGACAATCCCAAACAAATACACAGTGCCAAGATTTTTACCAGCAACAAATCACAACTCAAATCTGAGAATTAAGATAGATCCTAGGGACACAAAGAAGTTAAAACAAAAAACAAACAAACAAAAAAAACAAAAATAAAACCTTCTGGGCAGATGGTAGGAGAATCAAACTTCTACAGCAGTGATGGTAGGAGAATCAAACTTCTACAGCAGTGATGTGCCTCAACCCTGATTCTGCTCCTGTAAGAAGCACACAAAAAATCATCCCCCACCTCATGGTACTACACTGAAAATAGTTAGATTGAGATGGTTAACCATCTTTCCCACCATCTTGGGTTACCTGGCAGGAGACCTGTCCTTGCCTTAACCCATGGGAAGCATGTGACTGTCTGAAGAAGAGTGATTCCTAAGGTCAGTCAGAGACAAAAAGGGGAAGTGGGACTGTAATTTTTACCTCTGGAAACTTCTCTGTAACTCAGACCAAGGAAATGTGAAATCAGAGCAGTTATTCAGCAGTAGCACACTGTAGAAGATATGTCCCATGGATTCCTTGGGCACAAAACCCTGGCCAGTCTTTCCACACTACCAGGATGATTCCTTGCATCTCTACCATTTGAGATAGGCAGCACTGGGCTTAAGACATCAAGATGAGCTTAAAAAAGGGCAGAGAC
>NW_012109141.1:2756685-2765468 GCF_000951045.1 Mandrillus leucophaeus
AAGATGTAAAGTGTGCAATTTTTGGGTGTTTGCCTATGTTTCCAGTCTTTCATTTGTGATCTAAGATAAGGTGTCATTTCTTTAAAATAACTTGCTATATCTACAAGATGTCTTTTGTAAGCCTTATGGTAACCACAACACAAAAACATATAATAGAATCTCTGAAAATGTGAAGCAACCAAGTAAAACATACTACCAGAGAAAATTACATAACCACAAAGTAGACAGTAAAAAATAAAAAAAAGAACCCTCAAAACAACCAAAAACCACAACAAATTAGCTGTAGTAAGTTCTTACTTATTATTAATAACACAGAATATAAATGATCACAGTTCTCCAATTACAAGGCATGGCTGAATGGATAGAGAATCAAGAACTAACTAGATGCTACCTACAAGAAACACACATTATCTACAAAGGCACACATAGACTGAAAGTGAAGGTATAGAAAAAGATATTCCATGTAGCTAGAAACCAATAAGGAGCAACAATAGCTTTCTTATATCAGAAAAAATAGACAGCAAATCTAAGATTATACATAGAGACAAAGAAGGTCACTATATAATGGTAAAGAGTTCAATTCAGCCACAAAATATGACAATAATAAGTACTTAAGCACTCAACATCAGAGCACCTAAATATATAAAACACTCATTAATAGATCTAAAGGAAACAATAGACTACAATACAATAATAGTGGGAGAGTTTAACATCTAACTCTCAACAATAGATCATCCAAACAGATTAGCAACAAAGAAACAGCAGAGTTATGCTACACACTGAATCTAAGAGGCCTAAGTGATGTTACAGAGCATTTTACTCAACAGCTTCAAAATAAACATTCTTCTCATCAGCACATAGTACATTCTACAGAACAGACCATATCATAGGGCGCCAAAAGTTGTAAACAAATTTTTTAGAAACATAATTTTATCAACTATTTTCTGACAATAATAGAATAAAACTACAAATCAGTAATGAGAGGAACCTCAGAAAGTACACAAACACATGAAAATTAAACAACATGCTAGTCAATGACAAATAGATCAATGAAGAAATTAAGGTGGGAATTAAAACATTTTTTGAAACAAAGAAAAATAAAAATACCACATACCAAAACCTATAGGACATGGCAAAAACAGTACTAAGAGAGACGTTTATAGCAATACACATTTATATCAAAAAAGTAGATTTAAAATAAACAACTTAATGATGCACCCCAAGGAATTAGAAAAGCAAGAAAAAAAAAAGCCCAAAATAAGTAAAGGGAAAGAAATAATAAATATTAAAGGATAAGCAAATAAAATTAGGACTAAAAAATGCAAAGGATCAACAAAACAAATAGTCATTTATTTGAAAAAGTTAACCAAAATTGACAAATCTTTAGCTAGACCAAAAAAGAAGACATAAAATTAGAAATTAAAAAGGAGACATAAATGAGACCTCTGAAATTCAGTGAATTATTGCAGACTTTTATGAACAACTATATGCCAACAAAATAGAAAGTCTAGAAGAAATGGGTACATTCCTGAACACATACAACCTACCAAGATTGAATTATGAAGAAATGGAAAACCTGAACAAACCAATAATGAGTAATAAGATCAAAGCCATAAAAAGTTTCCCACTGAAGAAAAGTTCAGGACCTGATGGCTTCACTGATGAATTCTTCCAGACATTTAAAGAAGAACTAATACCAGTCCTACTCAAATTCTTCAGAAAACTGAAGAGGGAGGAATAATCCCATTACCTATTTTATGATTCCAGCATTACCCTAATACCAAAACCAGACAAGGACATAACAAAGAAAGAAAACTACAGATCAATATCGCTGATGTTCATAGATGTGAAAATCCTTAACAAAATACTAGCAAATGAAATTCAATAACACATCTAAAAGATCATTTACCATGGTCAAGTGGGATCCATCCCAGGGATGCAAGCATACATAAATCCATAAATGTGATCCATCATAGTAACATAATAAAGAATAAAAATTATGTGATTACCTTATTATTTGACAAAACAGCATATAAGATTCCATATCAATTTATGATAAAATCCTCATGAAAATCTTTATTGAAGAAACATACCTCAAAATAATAAAAGTTGCATATGACAAACCCACAGTTAACATTGTATTGAACAGGAGAACATTGAAGGCCTTTTCTCTAAGGACTGGAACAAGACAAAGATGCCCACTTTTACTTTTATTCAGCAAAGCTCTGTAAGTTGTGGCCAGAACAATTAGGTGAAAAAGGGGAAAAAATGGTATCCAAATTGGAAAGGAATAAGTCAAATTTTCCTTGTTTGTAGCCATTATTACTTATATTAGGAAAACCTAAAGATGCCACCAAAAATCCTCTTTGAAGTGATAAATTCAATAAAGTTGCAGGATGCAAAGTCAACATACAAAAATCAGTGGCATTTATATACACCAACAACAAACAATCTGAGAAAGAAATCAAGAAAGCAATCACATTTTCAATAGCTACAAAAAATATAAAATATCTGGGAGTCAATCTAACCAATAAATTAAAGATGTATACAAGAAAACCTATAAAACTCTGCTGATAGAAACTGAAGAGGACACACAAAATAGTGGAAAGAGATTCCCTGAGCATGGATAGGAGGAACCAATATTGTCAAAACGTCAATACTACTCAAGTTAATTTACAGATTCAATGTAATCCTTATCAAAACATCAATGACATTCTTCACAGAAATGGAAAAAAAAATCCTAAATTTTATATGGAACTATAAAACACCCCAAATAGCCAATACAATCCTGAACACAAACAGAAAGCTATAGGCATGAGACTGCCTGACCTCAAAAGTTTTACAAAGCTATAGTAACCAAAACAGCATAGCACAGGCATGAAAACAGACACACGTAAACCAATGGAACAGAATAGAGGATCCAGATATAAATCTACACATTTACAGCAAACTCAACTTCAACAGAGATGCCAAGAACATACAATGGGGAAAGGATTGTCTTTTCAATAAACGATGCTGAAAAACTAGATTAACTGTATTTGGAAGAATAGAACTGGACACCTACGTCTCCCCCAAAATCAAGTTAAATGTATTAAATACTTACATCAAAAACCTGAAACTATGAAACTACTAGAAAAAAACATTGGGGGAAACACTCCAAGACATAGTTCTAAGCAAAAATTTTTTATATAAGTCCCCAAAAGCACAGGAAACCAAAGCAAAAATAGACAAATGGGGTTACATCATGCTAAAAATCTTTCTGCACAGCCAAGGAAATAAACAGTAGAGTGAAGAGACATCCCATAGAATGGGAGAAAATATTTGCAAAGTATCCATCTGACAAGAATTAATGACCAGAATACATAAAGAAAACTCAATGGAAGAAATCTGATTTAAAAATTCTGAGTAGACATTTCTCAAATAAGACATAAAAATGAAAAACAGGGATATGTAAAAATGCTCACCATCACTAATCATCAGAGCAATGCACATCAAATCCACAATGAGATGTCATCTCACTCCAACTAAAATGGCTTTCACTAAAAACACAGGCAATAACAGATGCCAGTAAAGATGTGGAGAAAGTGGAACGCTTTTACACTTTTGATAAGAATGTAGATTAGTACAGCCACTATGGAAAACTATGGAGTCTCCTCAGAAAAACTCAGACTAGAGACACTATATGATCTAGCAATTCCTCTGCCGCTCATATCTTTAAAGAAAATAAAATCAGTACATTGAGGAGATATTTGCACTCCCTGTTTATTGGAGCACTATTTACAACAACCAAAATATGGCATCCAACTATGTGCCCATCAATGGATGAATGGGAAAGAAAACGTGATACACATATGCAATGGAACATTATTTAGCCATAAAAAAGAATGAAATTCTGCAGAATTTGAGGTAATTATATTAAGTGAAATAAGCCAAATTCAGAAAGACAAATAGCACATGTTCTCACTCACGTATAGGAGTTTAAAGGTGGATCTCATGAAGACAGAGAGTAGCTAAAGGCTAGGAAGGATAGTGGAGAGGGGGAGGTGAGGGGAAAACTACATATAAATATTTATTACCACTGCACCATACATTTGAAAATGATAAGCATGGTAAATTTTTTATGCATATTTCATCTCAATAAAAAACAAAAATGGAAAAAATGAACTTATCTTGAAGTATCTCACTTTGATTAGAAAGTGAAAAAAATCATTATAATGCACAACTCTAGTGTTTAGAGAGTAAATCTATGTAATGTTCCGTATATTAAAAATAAATGCATTATTAATAGTTGTAATAAAACTCTAGAATGTTACAAAGCCAAATTTAAATAGACTATTGAATAACATTTAGTTTTATTTTAAATGTTAACATTTATTTAATGTGTTAACATTAAATTTTAGCATAGATTTTAAAATACACCATAATAAATATAACACCTCTGAGAACTATCAGATTATGTCCTTTGGTTTAAAAAATTCAAGTAGACTAATCAGTGTGGCAAGAAATATATTATTTGCAATAAAAATAGCAACTGTTTAAGAATGAATAAAAATCATAATCGAGGGTAGAAAATCAAGAGATCCAAATGCTACATAACTTTCACAATTACTAATTTCATCAATATTCCCATTTATTTTTCCACAGATTTTTCTACTCCAGGTTTTTAAAATATATAGATGTATTGGGAATATTGGTAAAGTTCAATTAAGAAATGAAACTTTTCTTTGCCAATCTGTCTGTTCTGTTTGTGTGTGTGTGTGTGCACGTGTTTATTCATATTAACTCTAATTACTTATCTTTATCAGAAATAATCTTTACTTAAGCAGTGGCCCTATAGTTTTTAACACTTTTTCACCGATTAGGATTTTCAGGGTTTATAATCTCATTTTTCAGTAACAATATTTTCATATTATTCTTTCTATTTTTTAGACATCTCATTTATTCATATTTTCTTATCATATAGGCTTGTTACTCCAGAATATATGGTAGAAATAGAACAATCATCACCAAAAATCCTAAGTAGGATACAGATGCAGTACCACACTGTCATATTCTTTATTGTAAACAGCATCCTAGAAACCATTCAAAGAAATTATCTGTGGACTCCAATAATAAAATGATCTGAAAATGAAACGAACAAAACAAGTGCTTTAAAAGATCTAAATAAGTCCATTACACAAATCTTGGGCCCATCATTCAACGTTAAGATTTCTAGGGAGATTTTAATACAAATGCAAAAGATTTGGAATTTTTAAGATTATTTTTAATTTTAATAGGCTTAATAGCACATCTTTGCATTATTAATAATGTTACTTAATATTGGAGGTAAATAATTTGTAGTCTTTTTTAATATAATTTTTCTACTGAAGCATGAGTCATTATCATAAATGTGTATGTGTACATGCATATGTATTTGTTTTTGTGTGAATGATTAAGAGTTTCTACTCATTCATATAGTTTTGAAAACATCATCTTCTTATCAATTTGTAGCAAGTGATTTTGACATTATTGCACAAAATAATCTCTCAAAAATTATTTAATATGATCCCACAAAAACCCCTCCAATCTAGCCTTCTCCTTTTTAAACCTTGGCTGATGACTCTGGGAAGCAGTCCTACCATGTCACAATATCTCAAAGCAAATCCCCATTAAAACACGATAAAAAATCTTCCTAACCATTTTATTTTTCTTTGTTATAGTTCCTGAGTTTAGTAAAACCCTCTATTGTATCAGTATTTCTACATGACCTTTTCTAGATGTCATGTTAGTCACAGAAGACATTTTACAGAATAATTCTGGGCTCTAGATAGTTATAGATCTTAAATTATTACTTTGAACAGAGTTTTGGGGGCATAAACTGGAGATAAAAATTAACATGTTAATGACATCAAAACACCTATAATTGGTTGCACTTGACTGGAGGCAGAATATTATATTACTTTAAGAAATGCATATCCGGCTAAATAACCTCTGTAGTGTCTCAGATGCCTGAAAAGTAATAAATATATGTGAAGTAGGATATACCCTGTTTTCTGTAACTAGTCCATGTGCTGTTATTTTTGAACTGACATTATATTTACAATTACTTTTTCAACTATTGGTCTCAAGAAATAATCCATTATTAAATCCTTAAGAAGAAATATCACTGTATTTTTATTATAATTCTAATCTCAGAAAGTACCTCATGACCGTCTATGAAATATCCAATAGACTTAACTCTACTATGCACATAGAAAATCAGAATACTGCTAAATTTTCTTAGTTAAGAATTTCCCTCAATGCATATTATCAGATTATAGTTGTTAATATTCTGAAGGTACATAAACTTACTTAGAGAAAAATACTAATTGTAAAACCAGTTTTCCTTATAATCACACAATTTAATATCCCACTATATTTTAAAATATATTGATATTTGATAATTTATAACCATCCATAAAGAATAGACTGCTCATGCTTCCAGTTCTTATTGTACATGACAAAGAATAGTTATTTCTTTACCAAAAAAGCTTAATATTTTAAACCATCAATGTTATTATTGCATAATTACTTTCATTTGAAACATGACTGATGAGAATTTATAGATATTGATTTCTAAGATTAATAACCTCTCGCTAGGCAAATTCTCTCTGTATTGTCCCTTTTGTTCTGCACAGATGACATTTCTCAGATAAATGTTGCTGTTCTTTTCTCTATAGGACCTATGGTTAGAATGTATGGGCTTTGTTAGTGATTAAAAAATTATCTCAAGACCAAAATTTTTGAATGCACATGTATAATCCATGATTATACTAATAAAGAACTTTAAAGTTTTACAATAATCTCCCTTGCAAATGTAATGGTAAGCCATTTTTCCCAGATGCTTTTCCTTTAAAATTAAACTGCAGTCTAACATATATTTAGACATTTTTTTTTAAGGGCGAGAGAGAGTTAAATGATCCTGATATAATTCTTAGCAAATTATATATTATAGCTTGATAAGAGATTTATGTGGAAGCAATTACTGAACAATATAGATTATATATTTTTAAAAGAAATATAGTGTTAATAGTCTGAATTACTCTAATGTATTTTTGAACTAAGTTTGCATAAATGCCTAGTTGGGGAACTAATTTAATAAATAAATGAGTATTTGGTAATTAGCATATCAATGCTCTGTGACAAGAGAGAAGATGATATTGTGTGTTAAAATAATTTTGCACATCCAATACCAAATTCATTTACAGTAATTTAAAAGTACTAAGTTCTGGTAAATAAAAGTAACATATAACTTTGCACTTCTTTATTCTGCCTAGTTATGCACACACACACAAGGACATACTGGAGGCTGAACCACAACCGTAGTTACTGGATTTTTCTCTGCTTTTAGGACCATCTAATGTTTGCACTCCAGATCCATTGTCTTTAACCCACAAATAAAAACAGTTTTTGTATCACTCATGTTACTTGACCGTTGATAACTCTAGCTAACTTAAGTGCAAAAAGAAATTACTGGAACAATATTAGGAAATCACAGACTCACTTAGAAGCCTGGAGAAAGAGGCCTGGAAATGAGCAAGAAGCAAAAGTAGAAAAGCTTCTATAACCACGACCATTGTCAGGCCACTGGAAAGTCTAAAAGATTTTACAAATATATGATGTTTTATTTTTTTTAATTATTATACTTTAAGTTCTGGGATACATGTGCAGAACATCCAAGTTTTTATGTATGTATACATATGCAATAGTAGTTTGCTGCACCCATCAACCTGTCACCTACACTAGGTATTTCTCCTAATGCTATCCGTCCCCTAGCTCCCCACCCCCCAACATGCCCTGGTATGTGATGTTCCCCTCCCTGTGTCCATGTATTCTCATTGTTCAACTCCCACTTATCAGTGAGAACATGCAGTGTTTGGTTTTCTGTTCCTGTGTTAGTTTGCTGAGAATGATGGTTTCCATCTATGGCCTCGCAAAGGACGTAAACTCATCCTTTTTAATGGCTGCATAGTATTCCACAGTATATATGTGTCACATTTTCTTTATGCAGTCTATCATTGATGGACATTTGTGTTGGTTCCAAGTCTTTGGTATTGTGAATAGTGCTGCAATAAACATATGTGTGCATATGTCTTTATAGCAGAATGATTTGTAATCCTTTTTTTATATACCTAGTAATAGGATTGTTGAGTCAAATGGTATTTCTGGTTGTAAATCCTTGAGGAGTCTCCACATTATCTTCCACAATGGTTGAACTAATTTACGCTCCCACCAACAGTGTAAAAGCATTCCTATTTCTCCACATCCTCTCCATCATCTCTTGTTTCTTGACTTTTTAATGACTGACATTCTAACTGGCATGAAATGGTATCTCATTGTGGTTTTGATTTGCATTTCTCTAATGATCAGTGATGATGAGCTTTTTTTCATAAGTTTGTTGGCTGCATAAATGTCTTCTTTTGAGAAGTGTCTGTTCATACCCTTTGCCGACTTTTTGATGGGGTTTTTTTTTTCTTGTAAATTTGCTTAAGTTCCTTGTAGATTCTGGATATTAGCCCTTTGTCAGGTGGATAGATTGCAAAAATGTTCTCCCATTCTGAAGGTTACCTGTTCACTCTGGTGATAGTTTCTTTAGCTGTGCAGAAGCTCTTTAGTTTAATTAGTTCCCATTTGTCAATTTTGGCTTTGTTGCCATTTCCTTTGGTGTTTTAATCATGAAGTCTTTGCCCATGCCTATGTTCTGAATGGTATTGCCTAGGTTTTCTTCTAGGGTTTTTTTTAATGATTTGGGGTCTTACATGTAA
>NW_012109141.1:2765823-2771336 GCF_000951045.1 Mandrillus leucophaeus
TTTTTGGTTCCATATGAAATTTAAAGTAGTTTTTTCTAATTCTGTGAAGAAAGTCAATGGTAGCTTGATGGGGATAGCCTTGAATCTCTAAATTACTTTAGGTAGTATGGCCATTTTCAAGATATTGAGTCTTCCTATCCATGAGCATGGAATGTTTTTCAATTTGATTGTGTCCTCTCTTATTTCCTTGAGCAGTGGTTTGTAGTTCTTGAAGAGGTCCTTCACATCCCTTGTAAGTTGTATTCCTAAGTATTTTCTTATCTTTGTAGCAATCGTGAATGAGAATTCACTCATGATTTGGCTGTCTATTATTAGTGTATAGAAATGCTTGTGATTTTTGTACATTGATTTTGTATCCTGAGACTTTGCTGAAGTTGCTTATCAGCTTAATGAGGTTTTTGGGCTGAGATGATGAGGCTTTATAAATATACAAATCATGTCATCTGCAAACGGAGACTATCATCCTGAATGGGCAAAAGCTGGAAGCATTCCCTTTGAAAATCGGCACTAGAAAAGGATGTCCTCTCTCACCACTCCTATTCAACATAGTTTTGAAAGTTCTGGCCAGGGCAATCAGGCAGGAGACGGAAATAAAGGGTTTATTTGTTTTTTTTTTTTTTTTTTAGAATGAGATTATACCTTCTATATTATTCTGAATGCTTTGCTTCCTGCACTTCTTCCATTTCCGTAATTAATCAGTCTTCTCAGCTGGTGCTCAAGTCACCTGCTCACAAGAGTAACAAATGCTCTTCTCCCTTATGAATCCTTTAAAACTAAAACCCCTGGTGTGTTTAATGAATGCAGACAAAAGGCCTGTACACATTTGCTTCAACTAGTTCCCTAGTGATTACCATGGTATTAGCAACTGTTATGGGGTGACATGTGTCCTCCCCAAATTCACATATTGGATCACAAAACCCAAATGTGACTGTACTTGGAGATAGGACTTTTGGAGGTAATTAACATTAAATGAAGCCGTAAGAGTAGGGCCCTAATCCTATAGGGTTGGTGGTTTTATAAGAAGAGTGAAAGAGAGCTCCCACTCTCTCCCTGTCCATATGGAAGAGAGATCATGTGAAGTCAAAGCAAAAATGTAGGTAACTGCACCAGAAACTGAATCAGTCAGCACTTTCGTCTTTGATCTTCCAGTCCATAAAACCATGAGAAAATAAATTTTCATTATTTAAGTCACTCAGTCTATGGTATTTTGTTATGGCAGCCTGAGCTCACTAACAGAGCAAGTATTATTTAGACTACCGTTTACTGTATCATGTGGTAAGTATATAAGTCTATAAAATTTGAATTTGACAAGAAAATTGTATGAAAGCTAGGGTAATTGAGAAATATTCTGTAAGTTTGCTTAAAAACTGCAATCATTTTAGGCAGGTGAAATAGGCTAAAATTCTAGAAAATATGTACTCTAAAAAGTTTCTGTACTCTGTTTCCTTTATAGCTCTCTTAAAATGGTTTCATTTTAAATAAACTCAAAATAGGAATTTTTAAATTTTTATTATGTTGTGGTTTATACAAGAGATTTAGTATGGAACTACAATCAGTGGACTAGTCCTTAATAACGATGCCTTAGCCCTTGCTGAAAAAATTCATGGATAAATGAAAATAAAATGTTCCAAGTGACATGGACATCATTTAAGGCTATTTACATATTGCAAGTATATTTGGTAAATATTCAGATTAATATTACTGAAATGTTGGCAAATAAAATAAAAGAAATAAATGATGGTAACTATTAACATTAAAGTGTATATGTACATAATCTTAATCTATCAGAGACGTCTAAACCATGTCCCATTTTGTTCTTTCTTCTGTATTAGTTTGCTGGAGATGCCATAAACACATACCACAAACTGTGTCCTTTAGACAACAGAGATTTATTCTCTCACCATCTTGAAAGCTAGAAGTCCATGATCAAAGTGTTGGTAGATTTGGTGTTTTGAAACCTCTCTCCTTGGCGTGCAGATCGATGCCTTCTTATTCTGTATTTATATGGTGTCTGTCTTTGACCTAATCTCTTTTTATAAGGACTCCAGTTATATTATGTTAGGGAGCACCTGGATGACCCCATTTTACCTTAATTACCTCTTTAAATGCCTTAACTCCAAATCAGAAACATTCTCATTTTCATGTACTGGGGTTAAGACTTCAGCTTATTAATTTTAGGGGAACCCTTATCATTCCCACAAAACAATTTTGTAATTTAAACAAAATCCTTCTATTATTTATAAAATATAAGATGATATACCATGTTCAACTCAGATAAGTGGACTTACTGGGAATTTTTCCAACTTTTCACAGTTGAATGAATTTTTGTGTATTTTTCCTTAACGTAGTTCACTGATCATTACTAAGGTTGACCAAGACTTCTAGCTATTTAATTTGTTGTTGTTGTTGTTGTTGTTGTTAAGTTAATCTTTTAAAATGTTTGACTGGTTTTCAATGTATATTGTCTTGTTGTAATTTGAAAGAATTCTTTACATCGCGTCTTAGTTTGGGCTGCTATAACTTAGTACCATAGACTGGGTGACTTATAAACAATGAATTAGTTACCCACAGTTCTGGAGACTAAAAGTTCAAGAAGAGAGTGCCAGCATGGCTAAGTCCTGGTGGGGACCCTTCTCAGGATTGCAGACTTCTGAATTCTTCCTATGTATGTTCTCATAAGGCAAAAAGAGGGCAAAAAAGCTCTCTGGAGTCCTTTTTATGAGATTAGTAACGCCATACATGAGGGTTCTACCTTCATGACTTTACTATATCCCAACCTAATTACCTGCTAAATGCCCCACCTCTTTATACCATCACACTGGGGGTTAGGATTTCAACATAAGAATTTTGGGAAATCACAAATATTTAGACTAAAACACAGGGTGAGTGCATTCATTCTTTTTTTCTTTCCATAAAAGTTGCAATTTTTCTATTTTCTCATGTTTTGTCTTGTTTACACTTTTCACTTAAAAACATCTATTAATGTTTAAATTATGTCTTCTATTTTTGACATTTTGAAGACATTAAATAATGTCTTCTCATTGTTCTAGAGGTCTTCTTACTCAGTACAATACAGCAAAAATAGAAATATAAATATTGAAAATAAATAAAAATAACATTATGCTTATTTATTATTATTGTATAAATTATGTATATATCAAGTATCTACTAACAATTTTAACTAATTGGGAGATAGAATTAGATCACTGGATAAAAGGTCAATTGTACTTTTACTTATAAGAGAAAATAAAAAATAAAATTAAAAAACATGTTTTACAATAACATTCAAAAATATGCAATTCTGAGGAATAAATCTACTTCTACATGAAAATGTGACATATCACATATTCAAAGATCTGTAGAATATTTGGTTAACAAATAGCAAGCCTCCATTAACACAAAGGATTGCCCTATAGTCCAAGGATATATACATATTTGTGTTTTCTAAATTTCACATGAAAAATTATGTAGTGAGAAAAAACTAAAATTACAATGATTTTCATAAACAGAGATTGTATAGGCCATATCAGCTTATCATATCCAGTGAAGCTGAAATTTTAAAGGAATATAAATATTTAGAAAGAATTATTGTGATATTATTTGAAATTTGGAAAAAACAGATCTCCTTTAAGTTGCTAACACTGGGTGGAGGGTGGGAAGAAGGTGAGGATGGAAAAACTATTAGGTACTATGCTTATTACCTGGGTGGAAAAAAAATCTATGCACCAAAGTCCCATGGTACCCAATTTACCTATATAACACATCTGCGCATGTACCCCCAAACCTGAAATAAAAAAAACCCACAACTTATTTTATTGAAAGAATGTACTTTAAAAGGTTTAGCTATGAATATATTTCATGAAGTTCTCCCTGTATATGTCTTTATTTTTATGAATGAATGTTCAAGGGCTATATATTTTACACTGAGTTTATATTTTATAATTAAATCATTTGTTTTTTTTAAAGTGAAGACATTGACTTTAAATTTTACTTTGCTATTCTATTTTTCTTTGTGATTGCCTTGTACGTTTTATGCTCACATTTTTCTATTCATCAATTTTGCTTTAGGTCAATTCTAAAATTAATGTCTTTTTAAAAAGTAATTCTGTCACTTGTCACTTATTTTGATAATAGATGCACTTATATTTTTTATATTATTTTCCTCTTAATATGTGTGGTTATGTTTCATTTTCTTACATCTCATTTTTTCAAGACTTTTCTCATTATTCTGGAAATGCACTAGTTAATCTTAAATATGTATGTCTTTGTTTCATTAATTTTTCCTGATAGTGTTTTAAACCGAAAACTTAAGTAATATTGAGATTTTGATTTTTAAATTATTTCTGTAATTATTAATTCATCATTTCTTAATGTTCTCATCTGAAATTACTAACTTTTAGGTTTTAGGTATTCTACTCTCCCCATTTATTTATCACATTAATTATTTAAAAATCACTTTTTTTCTTTGATGTTCTCAGTGAATTTTCTCTCTTCGGTTTACCTATTCATTTCTAAATAAACATGTTATGTTATTCCAGTTAGAAAGAATTATTGGTGTTGCATGCTAAAGTATCCTTGATTATTCTCTATGCATTGTATTAAAATTCTCTCCTATAAATGAACCATAATAAATCCAAGAGTTCATTCTTTTTTCTTTTTTCTCCTTTTTTTTTCAGTCTGTTCAGTCTTGATTGTTCAAATTACTAATTCATTGTAAATGAATTACAATTTGTATTTGACTGTTCATGTTGACATGTGACCTCAGTACCCAGATAAGCAAGCTATTGGGATGGCTTAGGCAGAAGAAAACAGATGGGCAGTAGAATTTTGGAAAGATTTGTCCTTTATTACCTGGCACCTAATGAGCTGGACAACTGTCACCCTCTGCTGAGATATCATGATGAAGTCTCTTTGCTCCCACATTGCTGCCATTGCAAATATTATGTTCTTCCAATCACTCAGATTTGGGCTATCTGTTGCACCTGTGGAGACACATGCAAGGTTAGCAGATCTGGGCAATCCTTCCAAGGACTACAGGCAGTAAGCCAGCCGACCACATTCCTTCTCTGTGAATTCCTTAGCCTACCCTCCACGGGAAGGGAAAAATGATGAGAATTTAGCTCAGGCTTTAATAGCTGGCAAGCATTCTTTAATGTCTGTGTTGTCTGAGATTTCATCCAAAATATTGCATAATGAATCACTGAACTGTCTTACTCAAAGATACTGGCATAATAATTTATTTCCTTTACTAACACCAAGTGAAACTTTAACTACATTGGCAATAATTTTATTCCAAGCAGAGAGCTGAGAGAAAAAGATGGGTAAAGAATTTCTGTTTTGGTCACTGATATACCACTTTTGGTTATTTTTAATAGTTGTGCATATTACAATAAAAATATTAATTCAAGGGCCGGGTGCAGTGGCTCAAGCCTGTAATCCCAGCACTTTGGGAGGCCGAGACAGGTGGATCACGAGGTCAGGAGATCAATACCATCCTGGCTAACATGGTGAAA
>NW_012109141.1:2771551-2776786 GCF_000951045.1 Mandrillus leucophaeus
AATATATATATATATATATATATAAAAATTCATCTAGAAGCACGTGTGTGTGTTTGTATTTAACTCCAAATTTATCTAAAAGTTGAGCCAAATTTTATGATTCCACTTGCTGAGAGAGACACACTTTCAAACTACAACATGTTGGAATTTTAAAAACATATTTGTTTTTATTTATCTGTCCAGTTGTAAAGACAAGCACACAACACTAATGCAACACCTGTAGACTGTTATAATATTTTTTCTATTTGAGACATAAACAATTTCATTCACTTGTTTCCAAATATGTAGTTGAATACTTGCCTTAAGTGTTCTTCACATTGTTTGCACCTTTTTCTCTTTTGAACTTGTCAATCACCCTACCAGATAGTTATCTAGATTATGAATTGCTCAGTGGTAAGCCCAAACTTCTTGTGTAAAATTCTTAGTGTGTCAAGACCATTGAAGAGCCCACTGTGGTTCAGAAAGATAATATTGTCATTCTATCTGCCACAAGAAAAATCTCTATCGTGTGAAAATAGTAATAATAATAAAAGCAGTCATATTACCAATAATATTTTAACTTTTAGATGCTTTATTGTGTATTATGTTATATACCAGACACTATTTTAATTTCAAGGATTTTCATTCATTAAGTTATCTAGTCCTCACAATAACACTAATAAAAATGTTATTCTTACTTAGAAATGAGGAAATCAAGGAACAGAGACAGTAAATATCTTACTCAATTTTCCACAGCTGGTACATAAAGAATATTGGGACCATATTCTTTGTTGAATGGGCGTGTCTCTGTTCCATTTTATCTGATTTCATGTAAGTTTACCTTAATCAAAACATCATGACAGATTTTAAAAAATGAAAGAAGCTAGACTTAAATTCTTTTAGTTGATGTAGTAGATTCTTCATCAAGAATGGTTCTCTATACAGGGATAACACTTAAATCGCATCCATGTACTTGGCTACTTGGTTCATAGTTGATTACTATCAAAGTGAGCCCCTAAATTAGGATAGAATAGGCATTTTGTCTTCCCCAAGAGACACAAATATTGGATTATTGCATTGAATCTTGTCAATTCTATCTCATATACTTTAACCTGCTATTTAGATACATAGAATGGTTTTGTTGCCTGTCCTTAAAAAGGCTTAGTTCAATTATTCCTTAAATTGTGTGACAACCTGCATTATTAATCAGGGGTGTGTGTATGTGAGTGTGTGTGTGTGTCTGCGTGTGTGTAGGCATTTTTCATTCTCTAAATCAAGTCCTTTAACAATGGCTTCTCAGTTTTTAGCCCATTTTGTTAATATATATAAATGATGATTGATAATATATATAACACTTATGAAGGATTTGTAAGTAATATAACATTTAATTTTGTAAAATTAGTACATCAAAACTATATGGTGCCAGGTATGGATTATACTTTATTCCTTTCCTTGCTTACAATGAACTTCTACAATGAAATTCTACTGCAGTGTAAATAAATAAGAAAATAATATGCTGAAGATGCACATGTGCCAAAAACTAGCTAAGATAAAATAAACAAAAACAGAATGTAAAATAATTAATAAAATCATAATTTATGAATAAATGTCTAGTAAAATACATTCTGATCTGACTTGTGTTTCATATATACCTTAGACACATAACCTCTATGTAATTCATACAATCTGTTTAATAATTTTGTGTGTGAAACAAAGTTTGTGTACATGGGACCATCAGAAAGCAAGGATGTCACTATCTCAGCCACCTATGTGGACAATCTTAGTGGATTGGCACCATCCTCGCCTGAAAATTTCTTAAACTTATTCACACATAAGTACTTAAAAAATGTTAAATATCGTTAATGCAGCAAAATGTAATGTGTTCAGTGTAACTAAGCACCACATTAAGATCACGAGAATACCTGGATCAGCTGTGAAACAAAAGCAAAAACAAACAACTGCAGGCTTTCGGTCTCCAATTAAGACGCTGTGTTTTGATACAAGTTAATGTACACTGGCACTCTGGGAGGTTGATGAGGGCGGATCATTTGAGGTCAGGAGTTTGAGACCAGGCTGACCAACGTGGTGAAACCCCATCTCTACTAAAAATACAAAAACATTAGCCAGGTGTGGTGATGCACACCTGTAGTCCCAGCTGCTCGGGAGGCTGAGGCAGGAGAATCACTTGAACTTGGGAGGCAGAGGTTGCAGTGAGCTGAGATTGCGCCACTACACTTCAGCCTGGGCAATAGAGTTAGACTCTATCTCAGAAAAAAGTATTAATATACACTGGTTTTAATTTTTTTGTTGAAAAACAGTAGAAGCATTTAATGGACCAGGAAGCGGTTCCTCTAGTGGTGAGGAGGTTTTCTGTTGAAAGGCTTTTAAAAATATTTCCTCCAGAGTCATCTGTCTCATTAATAATCATTCTTGTCTTAGAAACCTTTCTTTGACTTTATAAACTAACATAAAAACTTGTTGTTACCAATTTACACAACTCTAATCCTTCAAAAAGCCCATCACACATTTTCTTCACGTTGTCTCTAGGCATTTTTTCTCAGTGTTAGCAATATCATCTTCATCATCACTGATATCATAATCACCTTGCTTCATCAACACCAATGGCCAATGAATAAACAACCAGAGCCACATCATTGATGTTAAAACATCTTCAATATCTACTTCTTCCAGCTTACTGACAAACTCTGAAGATGTATTTATTTTTTTGCATATGTAAGATCAGACTTGCATCCATCCATACATCTCTTTTCTTCATCCCTCCCTTCTACTAGCATCTTCTCTCCATTTTTTTCCCACTCAACATAAAGAATCTTTCAAAGCTAGCAGTTTCTTAATCATCATCATTGAACACAGTTACAAGCCAGAGGTTGTGCCAGGCATGCACAACTGTGTCTTTAGTTACTGAGTTCCAAGCATTGACAACAGCATATACAGTAGCCATCATGCTATATTCCTTTTGAAAACCTTCCAGTCCCATGCCTCCGTTTAGTGCTGCTAAAATGCTGTTTAAGAAAGCATTTAAGAAGTGCTGTTTATATTTATTCTTCATTGATCTAAAGATACCCTGGTCACATGGCTCAATCAGTAAAGTCAAATTTTGAGGAAAGTACATAGCATAAAGTTTTTTGGTGAAAAATTGAGCTTGAAGATGAGAAGAATGGTTGTCTAAATAAATAAATAAATAAATAAATAAACAAATAAATAAATAAATAACAAAATCTTTCAGTTGTTATCCCATCCAGCTTTCTTGCAGCGAGCATAAACCACTAGTACCAACT
Source organism: Mandrillus leucophaeus (assembly GCF_000951045.1). Taxonomy (NCBI): domain Eukaryota; kingdom Metazoa; phylum Chordata; class Mammalia; order Primates; family Cercopithecidae; genus Mandrillus; species Mandrillus leucophaeus. Next base: position 2,774,830 of record NW_012109141.1, read on the forward strand.
CTCTGTGGAACCAATCAGAAAACAAGTTCCTGGTTTCCATGATTTTTTGTTAGCATAATGTACTGGTAAAAAATCTACTGCTTGAAAATGGTGAGGATGCAAGCTTTTGCCTATCACAGCAAATTTACACTTATGCCTGCCTGCTGCATTGGCACATTCCAGCATAGTTATTCTGTCCTTGGCATTCTCAATTTTTGTAGAAACTGCCTCATCAGTTCCTTTCTCATTAGTGTCTTTCTGTGGCAATAATGTCAAAACTCTAATGTTTCATCAACATTAGAGACTTGTTCTACATCACATTTTCATTGGTGATGACTTTGGCAACCTTGTCAATGAATTTCTCCATGGGTTCATGATTATCAGATGCTTTATCATCGTAGATCTTTAAAAATTTAATGCCATGTATTTTCTTGAATTTCTTCAGCCCACTGAATATTCACAGTTTTCTACAATTTTCTGTTGTTTTAGATGTTTGCTTGTTTCTTGATCAGCATACCATTAGGTGGCATGTGTTCACTACAATGTTAACAGTTTCAGTCTTCCAATACACAGTTGAGATCTTCATTTTTAGCTTCATACAGTGTTTTCTATTTTTCATTACCTTCTGTTTATCACTAAAGCATATAACTTTAGCAATTTATCTTTTTGTTTCTTCAGGTCACATATGGTGGACATTCCAGTATCATACTCTTCCGTATATTTCAAACTCTCACCATTGTTCAGAGTCTCTAGTAGCTTGAATTCTGTGCTAAGTATAAAAAAAAATGTTTCCTCCTTTTATCACTGTTACCGATGTAGGTATCTGCAGGTCTTTTTGACATTTTCAACAATACAATACCTTTCCGTTACAGATCAAAGGTTAGTGGACATAGGTCTTGGCCCCATGTAGAGCATTGTGAGGAACCTGCCACTGATGTGTATGGCCTTCATAAGTGCGATTTTGTTAACATTTGTGGCATGCTTATATAGGGGAATCTGGGCATGCATGGGAAAGATATTGGTATGGTTGGCTGTGTTTCCATCCAAATCTCATTTTGAACTGTATTTCCCACAATCTCCATATGTCATGAGAGGGACCTGGTGGGGGGTAATTAAAACATGGGGGCAGTTATCTCCATGCTGTTCTCATGATAGTGAGTGAGTTCTCACAAGACCTGATGGATTTATAAGGGGCTCCCCCTGCCTCTTTGGCTCTGCAGTTCTCCTTGCTGCCACCATGTGAAGAGGGGCATGCTTGATTACTCTTCTGCCATGATTGTAAGTTTCTTGAGGCCTCCCAAGTCCTGCAGAACTGTCAGTCAATTAAGCCTCTTTCCTTTATAGATTATCCAGTCTCAGGTATGTCTTTATTATCAGTGTGAGAATGGACTCATACAGATACATTCCAGCTGAAGATGGCTGAGATGATCTTTTTACTTTAGAGTCACTGAATGAACTGTTGTGTGCCTGTGTTTTGACTGGACCCATCAAATGACATCAGGTGTGGATTTTCCACTTGTGGTGTCATGTCAGTCCTTAAAAAGTTTTAGAGTTTGGAGCATTTCAGATTTCAAGTTTTTGGATTGTGAATGCTTAACCTATACTTACATCTTTAACATTTCAAATTTTATCATAGTTAAGCTTATTATGTTCAAAAAGATAAAATACAGAACTACATATATCAGCAAAAACAGTGCACTGTGAAAAAGCAGACTATTAAAGTATCGTATAGGAAGAAGGAAGGAAAACAGAGAATAAAGGCTTTCAAAAGACAATTTTAGGTAGATATATTGGTGTGCATCTGTGGTCCTAGATACTCAACATGCTGAAGCAGAGGGATCTCTTGAGCCCATGAGTTCAAGTCTGGCCTGGGCAGCACAGCAAGACCTGATTCTAAAACACAATGAATTTTATAAAAATTTAAAAAGACAATTTATCTGAGAGCCTATCCTCTTAAAATAATTAATGAATTATAGAG
>NW_012109141.1:2777056-2791474 GCF_000951045.1 Mandrillus leucophaeus
AAAAATACAACTATATAAAATATGAACACACACAAATCAGTTGTGTTTCTATATGCCAGCATTAAACAATTTGAAGGAAAATTAAGAAAATGGTTGGTTTTACAAAAGCATTTAAAGAATAAAACACCTATGAATAAATTTAATTAAGGAGGTGAAATATTTTTACACAGAAAACTATAAAACATTGCAGAAGGAATAAAGTCCTAAAAAATGGAAAGACATCAAATGTTCATGGGTTGTAAGAATTAATTTTGTTAAGATGTCTTTACTATCCGAAGTGATCTCCAGATTCATTGTAATCTCTTACAAAAATTCTACCAATGTTTATTTCAGTCCTCAAATTCATGTGGAATTGTAAGGGGCCTTCCCAAATTTACTACAAAACTACAGCAATCAAAATGACACGGTACTGGCATAGTGATAGAACTATAAACCAATGGAATAGAATTGAGAATCCAGAAATAGAAACAAACATGAAATATTAGTTGATTTTCAACATAAGTGCCAAGACTATTTATAGGAAAAGAATAGTCTCTTCAACAAATGGTGCTCGAATACCTTAATTTTCCCATGCAAACAACTGAAATGAAAGATTTTTATGTACCTCTCTCAGAAATGTATCAAGTAAACAGAAAAATGTTGCACAAACTCAGTAAAAGTATGTAAGACTCGAACAACATTATTAACTAAATGTACCTATTGTATACACGTAGAATGCTTTACTGAACAACCTCATAATACCCATTGTTTTTAGAAACATAAGGAAATTGGTAAAAACTGTTGTATTGTTTGATTTGTAAGAATAAAATGATATATTTAACTTCACGGATAAACAGATGAGGCAAAAATAGAAGATACTTCCTATCTTCCTTCTGTCCTCTTCCCACATGTCTGAATTCAATTATTTCTCCCTATTATTGAGGCATTCTACACTGTCACTCTAAAACAAGTATTTTGTTTAGTCTAAAATTTAAATTTCAGCTTATTGACAGCTTTTTTTGCCATAGTTCCTCAAGTGAACTCTTAGAATGCTTAAAACAGTGTCAAGAAAAAAAAATCTTAAAATTTTTACACTTTCAAAATTGTTTTCTATAACTTTTATAGTGAAGGACAGATTGGCTAGATACAGAATTCTTGGCTCAATGTCTTCCTTTGAGTGTTTTTAGGCATTGCTGTATTCTTTTGTGACATTAAATTTCGCTGTGAATAAATCTGAAGGCAAACTTTATTTTTTCCTCTCATAAGTTACTTGATATTTTTATCCTGGCCAGAGAAGGAATCTTTATATTTAAAAGATCAGAATTTTTACTAGGTTATATTGTGATGCTGATGCTTTTGTTCCTGTTATCCTTTATATAGGGTCTCTCTCTCTCTCTCTCTCTCTCTCTCTCTCTCTCTATTCACTTCTTGAATGCATTCTCAGATTTACATTTTATTATTTGGTTTTCTTATGTTTGTGCCCCAATTAGGCATATCTACTATTCTATTCGGCTAAATATATTTACAATCTATTAGATCTTCTTTGCTTACCTATTATGACTATGTTAATTTTCTTGACATCGTAAAACTGTTTTATTGTTTTGTTTTGTTAATTTATATATACTGTGTTTTTCAACTGTTCATTCCACAGTGACTAGTATTTCCTTTCAACTTCAACTTTACTTCCGTGATATTTCCTTGATTTTTAGCTTCTTTTAAAAATATATTTTAATTCATTGTTTTATTTTCATTCTTAAATTATAATTATATTTACCTATGTGGTTAAAAGAGATGTTTCATGTATATATGCATACGTTATGAAATGATTAAAGCAAGCTAGTTAACCTGTCCATTACCTCATATACACTAATTTTGTGTGTATGTGTGTGTGTGTGTGTGATGCAAACATTTAAAATCTACTTTCTTAGTAATTTGGAAATACAGCTGACTTTTGGACTACCTAGGGGTTGGGGTGCTGACCTCCTGCATAGTTAAAAATCTGTGTAAAACTTTTGATTCTCTAAGAACATTAAATACTAATACCTTAGTGTTGACTAGAAGCCTTACTGATAAAATAAACAGTTAATTGACACATATTTTGTATATTATATGTATTATATGTCTTACAAAGTCTATTCTTACAATAAATTAAGCTAAGTATTTATTACTTGTTAAGAGAAACTGAATCATCAGAACCTTTATCCTCTTCTTGTTCACATTGAGTAGGCTGAAGAAGAGGATGGGTTGGTCTTGTCTCAGGGATGGCAGAGGAGGACAATTGCCATTTAAGTGGACCCATGGAGTTCAAACCTGTGTTGTTCAAGAGTCAACTGTATGCATTTTATTATTATTAACTATAGTCACCATGCTGCGCAATTCATCTTAAAAACTTCATCCTATCAAACTGAAACTTTACACCCTTTGACCCATCTTTTCCCATCCTCCTTTCCTTTAGCTACTTATAATCTTCATTCTACTCTCCATTTCTCTGAGTTCAACTTTTAATATATATATATAATTGACAAGTAAAAGTTGTATATATATGGAGTACTACTGTCACTTGGATATGGTGTGTTTGTCCCCACCAAAACTCATATTGCAACTTGATTCTCAATGTGGTGGTCTTGGAAGGTGGGGCCAAATGGGAGGTATTTGTGCATGAGGGATCTGCTCTCATGATGGCTTGGTGCCATACTTGAAGTAGCAAACGAGTTGCCATTCTGGTGAAACTGGAAGCATTCTCATAGGGAAGAATTGGTTTCCCAGATTCTGGGAAACAAATCTACTGTTATTGGTTGGATTGTTAAAGAGTCTAACCTCTTCAATCTCATTCTCCCTGCATCCTGTCTTGCACACACCGCGATCCCCTTTTGCACACACCCTGTCCCCTTTTGCTTTCCTCCATGAGTGAAAGCCGTCTGAGGCCATCACCAGTTACCCAACTCTGAACTTTCCTGACACCAGAATTATGAGCCAAATAATCCTCTTTTCCTTATAAATTATCCAGTCTCAGATATTCTGTTACAATAAACACAAAATGGACAAGACAGGTACAAGGTGATGTTTTAATGTGTGTATACATTATGGCATTTGAGAAATATTATCTACAAACTACTGATTATTAAAAATAATTGCTCATTTTCTTTGTTGGTTCCAATATTTCATTTTGGTGGTATTTTTTGGATTTATACGTAATCAACTATATCATCACTGATTACTAAAAGTATAAAGTTTCAGGAAAAAGACGTGTAGTTTACCTAGTTAATGGAGATTTATTACAATCTTGCATAAAACACAAAACACAAAACGCAAGTAACACTGATTTCTTGTTAATAAGAATTTCAGAGAAAATATATTTTGGCTGTCTGGCAGGTGGTATTGTACTTTGGAATAGTAATTACTTTTTAATTGAAGAGAGAAAACACATAAAATATATTTTTTTAACTAGAAAATTTTCATATTATGCTCTTTTAATTTCTTAATCATAGACTACATACTGGGCAAAGTCATTTTATCCCACCTCTAATTTAAGAAATGGAATGTGACTATCAACTTGTGGGGTGCTGACACAAATTTTATCTTCAGAACTATGGATTCAAAACTTTTATTATTCAGTAAATGAATGTACATGAACTGTAATAGACTTGAGCTGGACTCGCCGGTGGGGTCACCTAAGTAAACTGTTAAAGTGAGGGTTACAGCTCAGCTCCTGAACTAAATAAGATTTTTCTATCATAGATAGACCTAAGAATTTTAATTTCTCTTCTAGTTTTAGAATAAAACAAATGAGAAAATAGACAAAAAGAATGAAAATCTCCTTTTAACTTCTTATGCTTCTAAAACATGTCCAAATAAAATTTACACAATGTTACAAGAACAAAATTCCCTTTTTTCTTAGAGCATTGAAGAATGTCTTCTAATATAATTATATGTTACACTTTATGTGATAAACCTTATAAGTCTTTAGAGTAACATTAACGTTAGAATTTCCCTAAACTTAGATTTTAATCTTATGTGTTGGAAAATGAAGGTCCATTACCAAGAAGCTGTGTTGATATTGTCAACACAGCTATAACAATTCAAATACAGTCATGCATATAAAGCACTTTTATATTTTACTAACATGCTTCACAGCCACATTAAAAACAGTTTACTACACTTTACCCATGCGACGTTAAGAAGCAGTGGTGAGGAGAATAGCACAATGCTTCCTCCCAGCAAAATGGACTTGCTTTCTAACACCAAACTCTTACCCAAAGTCCCATGTTCATGGTCACATTTCTTACTTCCTATAGACCCAAATTGTCTCTCCTATTTTTAAAAAAAATCTTTAAATGCACATTCCTCTGCTTTTTCACCAGACCCATGTGATGTGTCAGGAAGCTTAAAACCTTAGTATGGTAGTTTTTCTTGTCATTTCTAGTCTTTCCTTTTCTTTACTCCACCATTGAAACAAATAGTTGCCCTCATTTAATACATCCAAGAAGGTAAAGAATAGTGTAGATACATACGTTGACTTTGACGAGAAATGCATATTAAGATGTGTTTTCCTTAAAAATTGAAGTTTGTGACCACTTTGACAGGAAAAACAAAACCAAAAACTCTCTACTTCCTTGTCTCATGGACAAACTCTCCCATTTTGTGTCATCTGCTAGGGGAGAAGCAAGCTTGAAGTTTCTCCAGAGGAATCTGGAGGCTCTGGGTATCTTGATATGGCCTAAAGTTTAGTCTGACAATCAATGAAATCATGGAGTAAAATGTGATTTTCGACATGGTTGCATTTAAAAGTGTTGCAGAGTCCCAGAATCAGTTTTGAGGTAAATAGTATTTTTTTTGTGAAACTATATTTAATGGATTGTGCCTGACTTTTTCTTCAATTCTGGCTCCATGAATCTTTACAGAGCATACTAGAGCTCACTAAGGCCCATTTCGACACTTCTGATAGAGTTGAATTTATTTTTCAACTGAGAAACTGATATCTACAAGGACAAGTCAACCACTCTAAAGTCATCCAGTTAATTCAGAGGCAGAACTAGCAGTAGAATACGTAATTTATCAATATGACTTTTTGTTCCTCTAAAAATGAGATGGGTCTAGAGATGTAACTGCATCTGAAAGCCATAGGTGCTGATATGGCCAGGAATTATTTTTTATTTGACAATTGGTCTTTTTATCCTATTGTTTTCTGATAACATATCTTGATTGGGTGAAAGGAAAAAGGATAGAAGATACTAGTAGAAGGGAGGAGTGAAGAAAAGAGATGTATGGATGGATGCAGGTGGCCGGTATTACACGTTTCAAAATTTTGCCCAAGGTTTACCTTTGCATTCACTGATGCTATAAAAGCACTTTCTGTCAGTTCCTGCCAGGCTATGCTGACCTACTTTACTTACAGGTTATTCTAGGAAGATGATATCAATCCTGTGATGTGGTTCCAAATCAATTACTAAGTTAGATCAACACAAAATATGAAATAATTTTCAGAGAGCTGAAAAAGGTAGACAAGATGATAGGATCAATTGTGCTTATTTACTGAATGGAGGCAGTAGCCTCTGGGAGCACCACCCCTGTAAAATCTGATGCCCAGTCAACACCTATACCAAGTCCATTAGGGCTGTCTCTTATACACATCTCTTTCCTCCATGAGTGAAAGCCGTCTGAGGCCATCACCAGTTACCCAACTCTGAACTTTCCTGACACCAGAATTATGAGCCAAATAATCCTCTTTTCCTTATAAATTATCCAGTCTCAGATATTCTGTTACAATAAACACAAAATGGACAAGACAGGTACAAGGTGATGTTTTAATGTGTGTATACATTATGGCATTTGAGAAATATTATCTACAAACTACTGATTATTAAAAATAATTGCTCATTTTCTTTGTTGGTTCCAATATTTCATTTTGGTGGTATTTTTTGGATTTATACGTAATCAACTATATCATCACTGATTACTAAAAGTATAAAGTTTCAGGAAAAAGACGTGTAGTTTACCTAGTTAATGGAGATTTATTACAATCTTGCATAAAACACAAAACACAAAACGCAAGTAACACTGATTTCTTGTTAATAAGAATTTCAGAGAAAATATATTTTGGCTGTCTGGCAGGTGGTATTGTACTTTGGAATAGTAATTACTTTTTAATTGAAGAGAGAAAACACATAAAATATATTTTTTTAACTAGAAAATTTTCATATTATGCTCTTTTAATTTCTTAATCATAGACTACATACTGGGCAAAGTCATTTTATCCCACCTCTAATTTAAGAAATGGAATGTGACTATCAACTTGTGGGGTGCTGACACAAATTTTATCTTCAGAACTATGGATTCAAAACTTTTATTATTCAGTAAATGAATGTACATGAACTGTAATAGACTTGAGCTGGACTCGCCGGTGGGGTCACCTAAGTAAACTGTTAAAGTGAGGGTTACAGCTCAGCTCCTGAACTAAATAAGATTTTTCTATCATAGATAGACCTAAGAATTTTAATTTCTCTTCTAGTTTTAGAATAAAACAAATGAGAAAATAGACAAAAAGAATGAAAATCTCCTTTTAACTTCTTATGCTTCTAAAACATGTCCAAATAAAATTTACACAATGTTACAAGAACAAAATTCCCTTTTTTCTTAGAGCATTGAAGAATGTCTTCTAATATAATTATATGTTACACTTTATGTGATAAACCTTATAAGTCTTTAGAGTAACATTAACGTTAGAATTTCCCTAAACTTAGATTTTAATCTTATGTGTTGGAAAATGAAGGTCCATTACCAAGAAGCTGTGTTGATATTGTCAACACAGCTATAACAATTCAAATACAGTCATGCATATAAAGCACTTTTATATTTTACTAACATGCTTCACAGCCACATTAAAAACAGTTTACTACACTTTACCCATGCGACGTTAAGAAGCAGTGGTGAGGAGAATAGCACAATGCTTCCTCCCAGCAAAATGGACTTGCTTTCTAACACCAAACTCTTACCCAAAGTCCCATGTTCATGGTCACATTTCTTACTTCCTATAGACCCAAATTGTCTCTCCTATTTTTAAAAAAAATCTTTAAATGCACATTCCTCTGCTTTTTCACCAGACCCATGTGATGTGTCAGGAAGCTTAAAACCTTAGTATGGTAGTTTTTCTTGTCATTTCTAGTCTTTCCTTTTCTTTACTCCACCATTGAAACAAATAGTTGCCCTCATTTAATACATCCAAGAAGGTAAAGAATAGTGTAGATACATACGTTGACTTTGACGAGAAATGCATATTAAGATGTGTTTTCCTTAAAAATTGAAGTTTGTGACCACTTTGACAGGAAAAACAAAACCAAAAACTCTCTACTTCCTTGTCTCATGGACAAACTCTCCCATTTTGTGTCATCTGCTAGGGGAGAAGCAAGCTTGAAGTTTCTCCAGAGGAATCTGGAGGCTCTGGGTATCTTGATATGGCCTAAAGTTTAGTCTGACAATCAATGAAATCATGGAGTAAAATGTGATTTTCGACATGGTTGCATTTAAAAGTGTTGCAGAGTCCCAGAATCAGTTTTGAGGTAAATAGTATTTTTTTTGTGAAACTATATTTAATGGATTGTGCCTGACTTTTTCTTCAATTCTGGCTCCATGAATCTTTACAGAGCATACTAGAGCTCACTAAGGCCCATTTCGACACTTCTGATAGAGTTGAATTTATTTTTCAACTGAGAAACTGATATCTACAAGGACAAGTCAACCACTCTAAAGTCATCCAGTTAATTCAGAGGCAGAACTAGCAGTAGAATACGTAATTTATCAATATGACTTTTTGTTCCTCTAAAAATGAGATGGGTCTAGAGATGTAACTGCATCTGAAAGCCATAGGTGCTGATATGGCCAGGAATTATTTTTTATTTGACAATCGGTCTTTTTATCCTATTGTTTTCTGATAACATATCTTGATTGGGTGAAAGGAAAAAGGATAGAAGATACTAGTAGAAGGGAGGAGTGAAGAAAAGAGATGTATGGATGGATGCAGGTGGCCGGTATTACACGTTTCAAAATTTTGCCCAAGGTTTACCTTTGCATTCACTGATGCTATAAAAGCACTTTCTGTCAGTTGCTGCCAGGCTATGCTGACCTACTTTACTTACAGGTTATTCTAGGAAGATGATATCAATCCTGTGATGTGGTTCCAAATCAATTACTAAGTTAGATCAACACAAAATATGAAATAATTTTCAGAGAGCTGAAAAAGGTAGACAAGATGATAGGATCAATTGTGCTTATTTACTGAATGGAGGCAGTAGCCTCTGGGAGCACCACCCCTGTAAAATCTGATGCCCAGTCAACACCTATACCAAGTCCATTAGGGAGAACTTCAGGGGAATACATTTTATCACTCACATATAATATCAACATCTCCATTAGAAATGTTCCTATAACAAAATTTCTGAGATCATAAGCAATTTTTAAACTATAGATATATTTTAGCTATTTGTATACATGTCTACAAATATGCATGGGTTTATGTTTTTTTGAAGCATTGAAGAATTATGGAAAAAATGATTCCAGGTTTGAACATTTATTATTTCAACTATTTTTTCCTAATGTTATCCTGTAAGTCTAATAAAAATTCTCATTTTTGGGACTATAAGTAAGCAGAGCCAATAGATTTCCCATTAAAACTCATCTTTATTAGCTCAATTGAATATAAACCAATAATAACTCAAATTTGCTTCCTAATTTAGTTACTAAATAGTTTGAACTTTTGACTCCAACAAAACAATACTTAGGCTTTATACAAATATTTAGTATTAGTTTTTGAACATTTTATCCATTTAGTGTCATTCAGTGTTCACCAGAAATATTAGGGATGCAGATGACCTGGCATCAACATACAAGTTCATGTTTTACTAATTTCCAAGTATATGCTTTAATCACTGAAGCTCTTTACCAGAGCATATTTACTTGAGTTCGTATCAAGTTGCCTAGCCTAAGAATTGCTCTTGTCTGAATATTGTTAGCAAAAATTTCCTATAATAAGGAAGTGTACATGAAATTTATATAGATATAAATATAGATGTCTATATAGGTAGATAGATCAACAGATGTGGTAATTTATATTTTTTGTTACATAGGGCAGCTAATGATAGTGAAAAATAACTTTACTATGAATTAGAAAACCATGTAAGATTAGAGTCAAAAAAGCACATTTTTACGAAATTGCATTTGACATAATAAATATTTATCTGAAGTCAAGACCACTCTGCCCATAGCAAAGATACCACTAACAAGGAGGTATTGCCTTAATCTTTTGAGGAGTACGTATGGTTTATATGTATTTTTATCTCTTTGCTTATTCAAAATGGCTCTCTCTCTTTTTCAGTATATTTTATATTTTTCATTACAAGATAACCTAGTAAAGGTTTTTCAAATACATGTATGTATAAAAAAAACTCATAATACTTGGATAAAGCTTAATTATGATGAGTAGAATTAATTCAAGCCACTTCTTTATTGCTTAGTGTGTGTGTGTGCACGTGTGTGTGTGTGTGAACATATTTTATCTTGTATGCAAATTAATTTTGATAAAGCATCATAAGAACAATATTTTTTAAAACGTCATAGATAAAATGCAGTTTTAGTATCCCTTATCCGAAATGCTTATAATCAGAAGTTCTTGAGTTTTATTTATTTTTTTCAGATTTTGGAATATTTGCATATGCATAAATGAGTTATTTGAAACCAAAGTCTAAACACAAAATTTATTTATGTTTTATATATTTTTATACAAATAGACTGAAAATAATGTTATAGAATATTTTAAATAATTTTGTGCGTGAAACAAACTAATATTGAGTCATCAGAAAGCAAATGTGTCAGGTGTGGAATTTTGCACATGTCGTGTCATGTCAACACTCAAATAGGTTTGAATTTTAGAGCACTTCAGATTTTGGATATTTGAATTAGTGATGCTTAATATGTAATTTTTTTTCTTAGGAATGATTGTTTTAATCATTTAACCATATTTGTTATTCTTAAATCAAAATCTGTATTAAAAAATCCTTACATCGGAGAATTTTTAGCAATTTATATCAATTTTTGGCAGTAATTTTCTAATTGTATGTAACAATTCTGCAGTAATCTATCTGTATACACATAAAAATGCATACATGTACGTATAAACAGGCGTAAATCTTTAGGCTTTAGTAGCAATTAAACTCAATTGTGTATTTTAGAAACCCTAAATAAAAATGGTTTAATCAGAACAGTACAAATGTGACTCTTTCAAAAAGAGAATTGAAAAATAAGGAGTTGCGGATTGGTATCATGGCTCAATAGATACTAGAAACCTAATCTCCTTTTATATTTCTACTCTTCTCAGCACACTGCTTCTATTTTGGTTGATACATAATACTTATATATACTTATTGGATACATGTAACATTTTAATACACGCATATAATATATAATGTTTGAACCAGAGTAATCAGGTTATCCATCATCTAAAGCATCATTATTTGTGTTGGCAACATTCCAAATCTTTATATGACTATTTTGAAATATGAAATGTATTATTAACTATAGTGATCCTAATAATGATCCTACTCTTCTATTGGACAGTAGAATTTATTTCTTCTAGTTAACTATATCTAGGTATCTATTAAGCAATCTCTCTTCATCTCCCTCTCCCTCCTACCTGTCTTATCTACTGGTAACCATCATTCTATTCTGTACATCCATGTGATCAACTTTTTTACTTTTACAGAATAAGAACGTGCTATCACTATCTTTTTATGCCTGGCTAATTTCACTTAATATAATCTCTTCCAGGATCATCCATGTTCCTGCAAATAACAGAATTTCATTTTTTAATGCCTGAATAGTACTTCATTGTGTAAACATACCACTTTTTCTTCATTCATTCATTCATTCATTCATTCATGAATGCTTAGGTTGATTCCATATCTTGGCTATTATGAATAGTGCTGCAATAAACATGGGAGTGCAGATATTTTTCAACATATTGGTTTTATTTTATTTTTTGATATATACCTAGCAGTGGGATTGCTGGATCATATTATATTTATATTTTTAGTTCTTTGAGTAACTTACATACTGTTTTCCATAATGGTTGTACTACAGTGAAAACTACAGAACACTGATGAAAGAAATAAAAGAATGCAAAAGAAAGTAGAAGGTCATCTCATGTTTATGGACTGGAAGAATTGATATTGTTAATATCTTTATACTATCCAAAGCAATACCCAGGTTCAATATAGTTGCTATTAAAATGCAAATGATATTTTTCACAGAAATAGATTCTAAAATTTGTATGTAACCACAAAAGACCCCAATTAACCAAAGTATCACACTACTTGTCTCAAAAATATACTACAAAAGTACAATAATCAAAACAATGTGGTACTGGCATAAAAGCAGACACACGTATCATTGAAACAGAATGGAGAACTCAAGTAAATCCACATATTTACAGCCAGCTGATTTTCAAAAAACATACTTTGAGGAAAGACAATTTCTTCATTAGATGATGCTAAGAAAATGAGATATTTATATGCAGAAGAATAAAACTAGATACCACATACAAAAATCAAGACCATAGGAACCCACCTCTTGCATCAGCATGACCTGGGTATGTCACGTGGAGTCAAAAGAGATTATTTTGGAACTTTAAGATTTGACTGCCCTGTTGGATTTTGAACTTGCATGGGGCCTATAGCCCCTTCCTTTTGGCCAATTTCTTGCATTTGGAATGGGTGTAATTACTTAATGCCTGTACCTGCATTTTATCTACGAAGTAACTAATTGGTTTTTTATTTTCCAGGCTCATAGGTGGAAGGCACTTGCCTTGTCTCAGATGTGACTTTGGACTGTGAACTATTGAGTTAATGCTGAAATGAATTAAGACTTTGGAGGACTGTTGGGAAGGCATGATTAGTTTTGAAATGTGAGGACATAATATTTGGGAGGCTCCAGGGGTGAAATGTTATGGTTTGGCTATGTCCCCACCCAAATCTCATCTTGAATTGTAGCTGCCATAATCTCCATATGTCATGGAAGGGACTCAGTGGCAGGTAGTTGAATCAGTGGGGCAGGTTTTCCCGTGCTGTTCTCATGAGAGTGAATACAGCTCATGAGATCTGGTGGCTGTAAAAAGTGCAGTTCCCTTACACATGTTATCTTGCCCATCACCATGTAACACATGCCTTTGCTCCTTCTTCGCTGTCATGATTATGAGGCCTCCCCAGCCATGTGGAACTGTGAATCCAGTGAATCTCTTTTTTTAAAAAAAAAATAAATGCCCAGTCTTGGATACGTCTTTTTTAGCAGCATGAGAATGCACTAATACTCTCATATACTTTTTCTTAGCTCAAAAACTAATAAAGGCTAAGCTAAAAATAAATGTGACACTGTTATATACTTCAGTAATTCACAAATGAGGGTTTACCTGCCTTTCAGAAATATTTAAATTTTACCTGCATAATACATTTACTTCAGTCATTTGTTATAAAAATGTGCTTATTTTTACATTTGGAGTAATACATAAGTAGCCAACCACAATGATTACTTTCTGTCAATAAACTTTTAACATTGGTTTGTAATCTTCCACATTTTTGTCTTTGCATTTTGAAATTGACACAAACGTGCATACTTATATTTTACAGAGATTTGTTCAAATAATTCAAATTTGTTATTTTATATTTTTCTTAATATGGAATGCATAATGGACATTTTTCCAATTAAAAATTGCACTTTTACATTATTCTAGGTTGGTATGGTATTTTACATTAATTTAGATTTGTTTTTACTTAATCTATCTTCTTTGACAAGACTATCAGGTATTTTTCAACAGTACCACTCTCAACCTTACAGAAAAATGGCTGAATATATACATTTGAAATGGAGAATATTTTCACAAAAAATATATATCTTTACTATCAAGAGAATTAACCTGTCTTGATGGCATTTTATATTAGGGCAAACTTCTTAATGGCATTTTGTTTCAAGGTAAATGTATTTGCTCATCCCTTTCCTAAATCGTACCAAGGACATCAAAATAAGACAATTTCTTATAAGATAAACATAAAATTAATATGATGCACTGCCTTTGTTTAGCAATTAAAAGCCATGATTATTTTCTGTACGTTTTCTAAGTACAGTATAAGAATCCCTGGAAGATACAATATGGATGCAAAAATTCAAGGTCTCAAGAAATATACTTATCATTAGAAGTGTAACTTTAAAAAAATTTTGTCAGTTGGCTGTATGATCAGTTATCCACAGGTAAACTAAATATTCAGTTCTGACAGAGGCACAATAACAATCCCAAGGCAGTTAAATCCTAAGAACGTTTCTTAAACAAAGCATTTATAGACCTGGTGTCAATTATTATTCAATGTAGAATAATGAGTGAAAATACTGATATGCTAAGAATTAGAATAATTTCTAAAAATAGAGCTTTAATTTGTGTACACAAATTAATTGACTTCAAGTCTACAGAGTAGACTACAAATTGACTTCAAGTCTACACAGTTGTTAGAGAGTTACTTGGTTTTCCAGCTTACTTTGCAGATAAGAGTAGTTGTATGAGTCAATTTTAACCAATGGTATAAATGCAGATGACATCTGGGGGGCTGGTTGGAAAAGTCTTGCTCTCTGTTAAAGTATCAAGCATGAAAGAAAGTTGCTTAACTTGCCCCTTGTATCCCTTCTCCCTGACTCAATAATGGACATGGCATCTATAGCACTACCTTCTTTGAATGATCGTGAGGCATTTAGCACAAAGACAAATAACCTGCACAACAGGGATTATGACACAGATCCTGGGTTGAAATCACAACTGAGTCATTACACAAAACGTAAAATTGCCTATACCTTGTTGTCTTGTTAGGTAATTTAAAATGGCCTCATATTTGCAACCAGTTTTAGTTTGTTACTTTCTCCTGAATGCAATCCTAACTAGTATATTTTTATAGCTGTATAATTTTTATAGCTGTATAATTTTTGCTCTATACATTCCAGTTTCAGAAATGTTACGTTGCTTTAATTTTTCTAATCCCATTTAATTGTTCTTTACTATCTTGTCTTTTGGGGGTGAGAAATATTTATCTCACTCAATCATGGTCAAGGCTGGGGAACTGTTTCCTCCTCACTGGAATTTTACAATTGCTCCATGGAGATTTACACTGACCAGAAAATTGGGGTAAAGCACTTCCCCATGCCCACACTTACTTCCCCTTATGATCTATTCAATACATGGAACCAAGACCTGTGCTCATTAAAAACTTCCAGCTTAGTTGGCTACTATCTTGTTTCTACTATCATTTACATAGACAGACCCAGTTGTCTAGTTTCAGATCAAAATCCTATGTGTCATTTTTCACATTCAGTCATAGGCAATTGCAAAGGCTTTGCCCTGACAAGACTCACAAGGGG
>NW_012109141.1:2792446-2794391 GCF_000951045.1 Mandrillus leucophaeus
ATTCTCCTGCCTCAGCCTCCCAAGTAGCTGGGATTAAAGGTATGTGCCATTACACCTGGCTGATTTTTGTGTATTTAGTAGACACAGGTTTCATCATGTTGGCCAGGCTGGTGTCCAACTTCTGATCTCAGGTGATCCACTCACCTCGGCCTCCCAGACTGCTGGGAATACAGGCATGAGCCACTGCACCAGGCCCCGCCTCTCACTCTTTAGTGTTTAGGGTACAGTTGCAAGAATAAAAGAGAAATTAGCTTCCATTAAACAATCCTGTCAAATTTGTAATAGTACAATCTGTTTTCTATGTTTCAGTACTGTTCTTGGTTCTTTTATTTCTCCTATATCTTAAGCCAACTACTGTCTTTCTTGAGTCTCACCCTGCGGACTTGCCTCTGCTTCCTATGTGCTTAATATTTATGATAGCAGGTTTTTGACAACATTCTTTCCATTCTCTCTTATGATCTTTTCCTTTGCAGTCCTTTCTTTTTCTTTTTTTTCTTCTGAGAAAGAAAACTCAGACTCTTGGCCAAACTGCTCTGTTACATAGCACAAGAAAACAAAAATGACAATATGACAGGGAAATGAAGCAAACACATGCTCATACACACACATGCACGCACACAAAAACACACATGCATCATCAGAATAGTGGATACTGCTCTGTTGCTAATGATGTCGTGCTTTATTCTTGAAACTGTCTTTTTGTA
The DNA here is from genome assembly GCF_000951045.1 of Mandrillus leucophaeus. Classification (NCBI taxonomy): domain Eukaryota; kingdom Metazoa; phylum Chordata; class Mammalia; order Primates; family Cercopithecidae; genus Mandrillus; species Mandrillus leucophaeus. The sequence continues at coordinate 2,793,151 of NW_012109141.1, forward strand.
TTCTATGAATTTGCCATGCATCTGATGAATGTATCTAAAAGAGGGAGAAAGATAGAGAGGACATTCATGTCCTATTCTCTTCTCACATGGTTGTTTTTCTCTGTTGAGAAGTTACAGATCCTTTTGGAAAATGTAAACTTTTCCTCCTTAGAAGAAAAACTGGGTTTTGAAAGGAATAACATCATACAATTTTGTGTCCTGTGGACAAACATAATTGGCTGCTGTAAGTCTAAAGCAAGAAAGGTAGAAGGGAAGATAATACAGCATATATTATGGGAATCTATATTTCTCTCTAAGATTATAAGAATATTATGATTTATTCTATTTCTTTATATTTCCTAAGTTTGAAATGAAGAATAAAGCCAGTCCCTTAAATATTAGTTCTCAAACAAATTTTAATATTTTAAAGAAGGCAAACATGTTTGCTTTGCTCCTTCAATAAACTTATAAAAATTAAATAATTTTGTTATCTTAAAATTGCTTCTAGATGCATCAGAGTTATTAGGATCTGAACAATAGTATAATACCAATCAAAAATAAACTATATCTTCAGTCCTACTTGCCTTTCTTTATGAATATGTAAATGAGGTATTATCAAATCACTCTTTTCAATTATTTTAGGCAGATCAGAATTCTGCTGTCAGTTGCTCAAACTTTTGACATTTTCAGGTTGTGATTTTTTTACTTGTAAGCTCACAATTGAGCTGATCTCCAAAAAAGCAACTTCCTATTAAAAAGTCCCTATATTTTTATTCACTAAAATAATTACCAAAGAAATAAACTAAAATAATGATGATGATGATGATTATCATTATTATTATTTTGATAGAGGAAAGTCCTCGGAGGGATTTCTGACTCTTTGGAGATGTAGGAACAATGCTAGTAAAAATAGAATGTTTGCTGATTAGAAAAAAAATTTATGGAAATCAGATTTGCAAGATAATAACAAAACACATTGTACCACTATTATTCAGTAATCTTTTGATTACACGTGATACCAGTTCAAACTGAATTAAGTCACAAGAAGAACTCATTGGTCCACACAGTGGGAGGGCTAACTAGCAGTGCTAATTTAAGGTAAAGGTGATTCCCAGGGTTCAAATATGCTACTTGCAATGTGTCATTTTTCTGCCTCTCTTGTTTCTGATTCTTTTTCTAGACATACTCTTTTCATCATCATAAATGTGGCTCCCTGAGCTTCAGTGTAATTAAGCACCTGTTTTTTATGATCTTACATGCAG
>NW_012109141.1:2798561-2799625 GCF_000951045.1 Mandrillus leucophaeus
GTTTCAGATCAAAATCCTATGTGTCATTTTTCACATTCAGTCATAGGCAATTGCAAAGGCTTTGCCCTGACAAGACTCACAAGGGGATACCACAGTGCCCACATTAGACTTGGTACACAGCCCGTGAATTGCACTCTCTGGAAAAAGTTGCAGCCAAGGACTCAGGATCCTTAGTTGTCCATGTTCTTACATATATCTGAATTCTTAATCCAAGTGCCTCCAATTTGTGGCTTCTTTATCAGGGCCCGTTGCAAAGGCCTATCTCAGGCTCCTCTGTCCAGATCACTTATCAGGGGTTTTTAAAAATATATTTCTCTACTCTGTTCTTAGCTGTCCCATCTGTCTTCCCTCATCCCTTGGGGCTATAAAATTGCAGAAACTTATTGTTCCCAGATTTCTCTGCAGTGAGACAAACCCCATATCTGCAGGAATCTCCCTGACCATCAGCTAGGGCAATTTCAGGGGTTAACATGGAACATCATCAGAACCAGCACTTTCTCCTGTGTAGCCTCTTATTCATACTACTGCAGTAAATGATTATAAAGGTTTGACCATTACATTCATTTGACTTGTTGTCATAATTCACTAACTGGACATCTGGGAGCTAATGTCTCCCCAGCTCAGCTCAGCTCTTGATAAGACCCATAGGAGACACAGAGTCACACAACGTGTTGGAACTATGACTGGCCGTAGGGACATTTTTTGGGAAAATATCTAATAAACCTGTCTTTGAGGGTATATAGCTTTTTCCAGTTATGTCTTTTTTGTGTTTCCATATTTTGAAACATTGCTCTTCTAAAATTTGAATATCTTTCAAAATATTGTTGGGATTTTACTGTTGTCCCCTCAAATCCAGAGACACCACAATTCCTAGGACATGAAATTTATCTGACTTTGAGGGGGAAGATAACAGATGCATCTCATTCTTTTTTTTTTTTTTTTTTTGGCAACAGAGTCTTGCTCTGTCACCCAGGCTGGAGTGTGCAGTGGTGTGATCTCTGCTTACTGCAACCTTTGCCTCCTGGGTTCAAGCAATTCTCCTGCCTCAGCCTCCCAAGTAGCTG
>NW_012109141.1:2800610-2827956 GCF_000951045.1 Mandrillus leucophaeus
AATTTTGTGTCCTGTGGACAAACATAATTGGCTGCTGTAAGTCTAAAGCAAGAAAGGTAGAAGGGAAGATAATACAGCATATATTATGGGAATCTATATTTCTCTCTAAGATTATAAGAATATTATGATTTATTCTATTTCTTTATATTTCCTAAGTTTGAAATGAAGAATAAAGCCAGTCCCTTAAATATTAGTTCTCAAACAAATTTTAATATTTTAAAGAAGGCAAACATGTTTGCTTTGCTCCTTCAATAAACTTATAAAAATTAAATAATTTTGTTATCTTAAAATTGCTTCTAGATGCATCAGAGTTATTAGGATCTGAACAATAGTATAATACCAATCAAAAATAAACTATATCTTCAGTCCTACTTGCCTTTCTTTATGAATATGTAAATGAGGTATTATCAAATCACTCTTTTCAATTATTTTAGGCAGATCAGAATTCTGCTGTCAGTTGCTCAAACTTTTGACATTTTCAGGTTGTGATTTTTTACTTGTAAGCTCACAATTGAGCTGATCTCCAAAAAAGCAACTTCCTATTAAAAAGTCCCTATATTTTTATTCACTAAAATAATTACCAAAGAAATAAACTAAAATAATGATGATGATGATGATTATCATTATTATTATTTTGATAGAGGAAAGTCCTCGGAGGGCTTTCTGACTCTTTGGAGATGTAGGAACAATGCTAGTAAAAATAGAATGTTTGCTGATGAGAAAAAAAATTTATGGAAATCAGATTTGCAAGATGATAACAAAACACATTGTACCACTATTATTCAGTAATCTTTTGATTACACGTGATACCAGTTCAAACTGAATTAAGTCACAAGAAGAACTCATTGGTCCACACAGTGGGAGGGCTAACTAGCAGTGCTAATTTAAGGTAAAGGTGATTCCCAGGGTTCAAATATGCTACTTGCAATGTGTCATTTTCTGCCTCTCTTGTTTCTGATTCTTTTTCTAGACATACTCTTTTCATCATCATAAATGTGGCTCCCTGAGCTTCAGTGTAATTAAGCACCTGTTTTTTATGATCTTACATGCAGGGAAAACCTTTTTCTCAGCTTCCATATCAATATCTTCACCTATCTCTCTTTCAATCACTCTGACAAAAGAATAAGTCACATCACAGCAAATCAAAACAATCAATCAAATAATCAATCATAATTCCGACTGGCTCAGCTTGAAGCAGGGTGGTCATTCTTAAACCAGTTACATGTGTGAGTGGATGGAGTATTCTAATTAAAAAGTTGGTCGATGTGTGTTGCAGCGATTATTATTTCTAAACAAATTACTCAAAAGCCTAGTCTTAGAAAACAATAAAAACATTATTCATTTTGCTGGTGGGTTTTGTATATCAGGAATTCACATCAGGCTCAGTGGGGGAGCTTTGTTTGCTTCACTTAGTGCCTGCCAGGGGGGCCTCAGAGGCTGTAGCCTGGAATTGTCTAAATTCTTGCCCACTTACATATCTGGAGGTTGATGCTAGATGGTTTTGAGGAGCATAGGTATAGGATAGAGAAGAATCCTCAGGAATCTGTTTCTTGCTGTAGGTGTTCTCTTCTCCTGATCTCCCAGTATGAAAGCTTTAGGGTAGCCATAATTTTACATGTCAGCTGAGAGGTGCAGGGAGAGAGTCAGATGAAAGTTGTATTGTCTTCTTCTGCCTTATCACAGGAAGTCAAAACTGGCACTTCTGACACATTCTATGCATTAGAATTGAGTCAGTAAGCTAGTCCATGTTTCAAGGACTGTTTGAGAGGAGGCTTAAAGTATTCTAGGATGTATTTAAAACAATTTCAATGTGACTAAATTTGGGAAGGATAGATGACACACCTTGATAAAAATTCTCACCAGGGAGGAGGATAAGTAACAAAAAAATGTTGTGTGGGAGACTGTGTTTGTTACCAGAAGATGAGAAAAGAATATATAGCTAGAAACTACAATTTATTTTAGCTTCAGAGGTGTAATATACCATAGACATTACCTTATTAATTATAATTTGATTTCACAGTTCTAACAAAATTTCTGATTATTTACATTAACTCTGTATTATCCCTAAGGCTTTCCAATTGTTATACATTTTACCAGGCTTGGTGTTTAGGAGTATTAATTTTTATTTTTCTCTCAATTTATAAGATTATGTCTGTATACAATATTTTAAAGGAAAGCAAACACATTCATATTTTTTGAAACTTACTTTGAGTATTTTTTATTTAAAAATATGACTGCATAGAAAATTATCTTGTCACAAGCTTTTATTTTTTAACATTAAATTACTGATGCTGTTTTACTTTTTATGTTTTTCTTCCATCCTTTTTAGTTTTAACAGAAAAGGTGAGGGTGATTAGTTTGTTTATTTTTTACTATCTGTATAAAGCTGATCTTCATTTTTTACTTTGCTTTTGACATTTTATGAGATGAAATTTCTCCTACAACCCCATTTATTTTACATGTAGGTGTTTCAAGAATGATGTTGTATGAACTATAGTGAACTCTCTTATTATACATGCAGTAAATATATAATTATGGCTACCCCTACTGCCCTATTTGTTTTGTTCTATAAGTAATCACCAATAATCTGCATTTTAAATTACCAGTTTGCAGTTTCCATAACTACACTACACTACATCTTTTCTCTTTTAATTTTCATCTGTGTCCTGTGTATTCTGGGAAAGCATTTCAAATTTTTCCCTATATTATCTAGTCAATAACTTATTTTGTTCTTCTGAGAATCCAGTACTATTTCCCAAACATTTTTCAGATCAATGCCATAAATCATTTTCAGAATTAATATTATTCTTTGAGTTTTTGTACATCATTCAATATATTTGATTCTGCATTAGATTTCCATAAGTTACAAGTTGTCAGTATGTTTATTTTTTCTTTTAATATCATTTGAATTGCAATCTTTCCAAGATTGTTTATCAACAGATGGAGTAAGTTAACTATATCTCTATCCTTATGACAGTGCCACCCTGTCTTGAATAATGTAATTTGTAGTGAGCTTTGAAATTAAGAAACATACATCTTCCAACTTTTTTTTTCAAGATTATTACAGTTATTCTGGGTGTCTTAAATTTCCATATGAGTGTTAAAGCAAGCTTGTAAATATCTACAAAAAAAAATAGTAGAATTTGAAAGAGAATGCATTGAATTTGCAAGTCAATCTGAGGTGGTCTGTTGACATTTAGCAATGTTAAGTCATCTGATTCACGTATATAAGATGCTTTTTATTCATTTAGATGTTCCTCCATTATTTTCAAAGCTGTTTTAGTTTTCAGTGTACAAGTTTTGCACTTGCTTTGATAAATTTATTTTTAACATTTTATTCTTTGTGAAGCTCTGGCAAACAGAATTGTTTTCTTAATTTCCGTTTTTGATTGTTCATAGCTACAATTAGAAATACAATTGATAGTTTATATTTATTTTGTATCCCGAAACCTTGCTAAACTTCAGAATTTGGTAAGTTTTTGGACATTATTGCCAGGTGAGATATCAGAGCCCCAGCATCAAAAAGTGTTCCACTCACGGGTCATATGGTAGTAAGAAGAATTTGCTGACAACAGCATAGCTTTGAAAAGGAAATTTTTATCAGATAGAAATATCGCTGCCAAATTTTACAGCAGGGTGCCTCAGCAAGAGAGAACTGAGCCCACAGTGGATTTTTCCTTAGGGATATTTACAGACATTAAAGTGGGATTTTAAGGGTAATTTGAACCACATGAGCCACATTGGTCATTTTGGTGCCTTAATATCAGCAAGGATTGCGCAATGAATTTTGATATATATGCATTCCAGAGATGTATAGAAATTCTAGTTACTTATAAATTTGGGGAAAAGACCCTGGAACCAGATGCCTGCTTTAGATAATAGGAAAAGCTCATTACTTCTGAATTCCTCAGATACGGAGTTTTGCCTCCGAATAGTCTGCTTGATGTCCACCAAGCGATCTTTGCTGTCAATTATTATTTTTCGCTCTTTGTTCCTTTCCTCTTCTGGAATTTCCATTATGCAAAAATTGGTATTCTTGATGTGGTAACATTGTTCTTGAGACTAGGTTAACTGTTTTTATTCTTTTTTTTATTCCTCTTTCTCTACCTGCATGATCATATCTAACCTATCCTTAAGTTTTCTTATTTTTTTGTCTTTAAGGACAGCTGTTCTGTCCTGCTAGTGAATATCTAATTCCAATTACTGTAATTTTTGACTCTATAGTTTTTAATTTTGTTTATAATTTCTCTCTCTTTACTAACATTCTCTATTTTACAAAACACAATTCTCTTTTTTTTTTAGTTCATGAGAAATAACTTATTACTTGGAACATATTTATAAAAGCTGAAATAAAGTCTTTTAAAAGGAAATGCAAAACATGAGTTTCCACAGGGGCAGTTTCTTTATTCTTGTTTTGTTTGTATGTACCACACTTTTCTGATTCTCTGAATACTCAATTTTTTTCCTAAAACCTTAACATTTAAAATAGTATAATGTGACTATCATGAAAGTTAAGATTTTTCTCCCTCTACAGATTTTGCTGCATTTTTATTTTTTATGTTTGTGGGTACATAGTAGGCATATATACTTATGGAGTGTATGGTATATTTTGATACAGGCATATGATGTGTAATAATCACATCGGGGTAAATCAGGTATTCATCACCTCAAGCATTTATCCTTTGTGTTACAAATAATTCACCTATACACTTTTAGTTATTTTAAAATGTACAATTAAATTGCTATTGACTACAGTCACCCTGTTATATTCTCAAATACTGGATAGTATTCATTCTTTCTAACTTGTTTTATTTCTTTGGTACACATTGACTATTTTCACTTCCCCTCCAACCCCCCACTACCCTTCCCAGCCCCCAGTAACCATCATTTTACTCTCTATCTCTGTTAGTTCAATCATTTTAATTGCTAGCTCCCATAAATAAGTGAGAACATTAGAAGTTTGTTTTTCTGTCCTGGGCTTATTTCATTTAACATAATGACCTCCAGTTCTATCCATTTTGTTGCAAATGGTAGACTCTCTTTTTTTCATGACTAAATACTACTTCATTGTGTATATGTACCACATTTTCTTTATACATTCACCTGTTGATGGACACTTAGATTGCTTCCAAATCTTGGCTATTGTGAATGGTGCTGCAATAAATATGAGAGTGTATCTATTCGATATGCTGATCTAGCAGTGAGATTGCTGAATCATATAGTAGCTCTATTTTTAGTTTTTTGAGCAACTTCCAAATTATTCTCTATAGTGTTTGTACTAATTTATTCTCCTACCATCAGTGTATAAGGGTTCCCTTTTGTCGACATCCTTCTCAGCATTTGTTATTGTCTGATTGTTGGATAAAAGTCATTTTAAGTGGGGTTAGATATCTCAGTGTAGTTTTCATTTACATTTCCCTGATCATCAAAGATGTTGAACACCTTTTTATAGACCTATTTGCTATTTGTATGTCTTTTTTAAGAAAAGTCTATTTCGATCTTTTGCCCACTTATTAATCATATTGTTATATTTTTTTCTTGTAGAGTTGTTTGACTTCCTTATGTATTCTGGTTATTAATTTCTTGTCAGATGGATAATTTGCAAGTATTTTCTCCCATTCTGGGTTTTTTGGGTTCATTTTGTTCATTGTTTCCTTTGCCATGCATAAGATTTTTAACATAATGGGATCTCATGTATCCATTTTTGCTTTGGTTACGTGTCCTTGATTGTGAGGTACAACTCAATAATTTTTTGCCCAGACCAATACCCTGGAGAGTTTCCCCAAAGTTTTCTTGTAGTAGTTTCATAGCTTGAGGTCTCAGATGAAGGTCTTCAGTCCATTTTGATTTGATTTTTGTATATGGCAATAGAGAGTGGTCAAATTTCATTATTTTGCGTATGGATATCCAGTTTTCCCACCACCATTCATTGAAGAGACTATCCTTTCCCCAATGTATGTTCCTGGCACCATTGTCAAAAATAAGTTTACTGTGTAGATGTATGAATTTGTTTCTGGGTTAGTCTCTTCAATGTTTCATTTGTCTATGTGTCTGTTTTTATGTCAGTACCATACAATTTTAGTTACTATAGCTCTCTAGTATAATTTGAAGTCAGGTAATGTGATTTCTATACTTTTGTTCTTTTTGCTGAGGATAACTTTAGCAATTTTGTATTTTTTATGGTTTCATATAAATTTTAGGGCAGTTTTTTATTGCTATGAAGAATATCATTGGTATTTTGATAGGGATTACATTGAATCTTTAGATTGCTTTTGGTAGTATAGAGATATAAGCAATATTGCTTCTTTCAACCTGTCAACATGGATTATCTTTCCATTTTTTGTGTGTCATCTTCAATTTCTTTTATTTATTTTTATAGTCTCATTGTAGAGGTATTTAACTTCTTTGTAGTTTCATTGTAGAGGTATTTGACTTCTTTATAGTTTCATTGTAGAGGTACAATTTCATTGTAGAGACATTTAATTTTATTTGTAGCTATTGCAACTGGAATTACATTCTTGATTTCCTTTCCATATTGTTTGCTGTTGGCATGTAGAAATGCTACGATTTCTGTATGTTAATTTTTCTTATCCTGCAACTTTACTGAATTTGCACTTCAGTTCTAACCTTTATTTGATGATTTCTTTAGGGTTTTCCAAATATAAGATTACATCATCTGCAAGTGAATAATTTGGCTTCTTCCTTTCCAATTTTTCTTTTATTTCTTTCCTTTGGCTAATTACTCTAGCTAGGACTTCCAGTACTATGTTGAATAACAGTGGTTTAAGTGAGTATTCTTGTCATGTTACCAATCTTAGAGGAAAGACTTTCAATTTTGCACATTCATTGTGATACTAGCAGGGGTCTGACATATATGATATATCATTTTGAGGTATGTTTCTTCTATAAGGTTTTCAAGGGTTTTTATCATGAAAGGATGTTGAATTTTATCAAATGCTTTGTCAGTATCCTTTGAAATGATCATATGGATTTTGTCCTTTATTTTATTGATATGATATATTACATTGATTAATTTGCAGATGTTGAATCATCTTTGCATGTCTGGAATAAATCACAGATGGTCATGGTGAATGATCCTTATAATGTCCTGTTGAGTTCGATTTACTTATATTTTGTTGAGGATTTTCGCATCAATATCCATCAAAGATATAAGTCTGTAGTTTTCTTTAATTGATGTGTCTGTCTGGTTTTGTAATTAGGGTAATACTGTTCTTGTAAAATGAGTTGGGAAATATTTTCTCCTCCTTTATCTTCTGGAATCATTTAAATAGGATTGGTATCGATTGTGTCAAAATCTTTGGTAAAATTCAGCAATGAAGCCATTGGGTCCTGGGCTTTTCTTTGCTGGGATATTTTTATTATGGCTTCAATTTCATTACTTGTTACTGATCTGCTCAGGTTTTTTATTTCTTCATAGTTCAATCTTTGTAAGTTGTAAGTGTCTAGAAGTTTATTCTAGATTTTAAAATTTACTAGCATATTGTTGCTCATGGTAGCATCTAATTATCTTCTTTGAATTTTTACAGATCTGTTGTGTCTTCTTTCTAATCTCTGATTTTGTTTATTTAGGTTGTCTCTCTTCTTTTCTTAGTCTGGCTACAGGTTTGTCCATTTCCTTTACATTTTCAAAAAACCAAGTTGTCATTTTGTTGATCTGTATTTTTTTCTTCATTTTGATTTTATTCATTTTTGCTCTGATATTTATTATTTCTTTTCAACTGACCTTGGGTTTCATTTGCTCTTGCTGTTCAGGTTCTTTAAGGTGTATTATTAGGTTGTTTATTTGCAGCTTTTCCTTTTTGTTCACATAGGCACACATTACCGTAAAATTATCTCTCAGTATTGTTTTTGGTATATCTCATGGGTTTTGGTATGTTATATTTCCATTATGATTTCTTTTAAAATTGTTTTCAATTTCCCTCTTAATCTCTTCATTAGCTGACTGGTCATTTGAAAACATACGGTTTAATTTTTTTCTCTAGTTTCCAAAATTCCTCTTGTTATTGATCTCTAGTGGTGTTCCATTGTGGTCAGAGAAGATACTTAAATATGGTTTTAATTTCATTAAAAATTTCAGACTTGCCCTCTGGCCTAACATGTGGTCGTTCTTTGGTACCATATGTGCTAAGGAGAAAAATATACATTCCTCGGCCATTGAATAAAATGTTCTTCAACTATCTATTAGGTCCATTTGGTCTATAGTACAGATTAAGTTTAATGTTTCTTTGTTCATTTTCTATGTGGATGATCTGTTTAGTGCTGAAAGTGGGATGTTGAATTATCCAAGTCTTATTCTATTGCGGTCTCTCTCTTTAGCTCTAATAAAATTACTTTATGTATCTGGGTGATCCAGTGTTGATTGCATATATATTGATAATTTTTATATACTCTTGCTGAATTGACCCCTTTATCATTACATAATAACTTTTTCATTGTTTTTTACAGTTTTATTTCTGTTGAAATCTGTGTCATCTGATGTAATTATAGCTACTCCTATTCTTTTTTTTTTTGGTTTTCATTTGCATTGTATGTCTTTTTTAATGTCTTTATTTTCAGTCTATGTGTGCCTGTATAAGTGATGTGTGCTTCTTGTAGGCGGGAGATCATTTAGTCTTTTTTTTTTTTTCATCTATTCAGCCACTTTTGTCTTTTGATTGGAGACTTTAGTCCATTTACATTCAATATTAATATGAATAGGTAAGAACTTACTCCTGCAATGGTGTCATTTGTTATCTGTTTTTTAGTAGTCTTCTCTTCCTTTTTTCCTTCCTTTCTGTTGTCCTTATAATGAAGGTGATTTTCTCTGGTGGGGTGTTTTAATTTCTTGCTTCTTATTTTTTGTGTATACATTGTATATTTTAGATTTGAGATGACCATGAGTCTTGCAAAGAATCTCTTATAACCCATTATTTTAAACTGATACAAATTTAACACTGATTGTATAAACAAACTAATAAGCCAAAAGAAAACTGTTAAAAACTCTACACTTTAATGTTGTCTCCCCACTTTTTAATGTTTTACTGTTTATATTTATATCTAAATGTGTGGTTTATCTCTTAAAAAATTATCGTAGGTATTATTTTTATCAATTTATGTTTTCGTCTTCATACTTAGGATATGTTTAGTTTACCCACCACAATTACAGTGTGTTTTTTCTAACCCTAATCCTGCCCCTAACCCCAACCCTAACCTGAAGCTCACAAGCTTACCAGTGAGTTGTATTTTCAGACAATTTCTTCTTGCTCGTTAATATCCTTTCTTTTTTCTCAGATTGAACAACTCCTTTGGTCATTTCCTGTAGGACAGGTATAGTGTTGATGAAATTCCTCAGATTTTGTTTGCCTGGGAAAGTCTTTATTTCTCCTTCATATTTGAAGAATATTTTTACCAGATATATTCTTCTTGGGTGAAAATTCTTTTCCTTAAGCACTTTAAATATGTTATGACATTCTCTCTTGGCCTGTAAGGTTTCCACTAGAATGTCTACTGCCAGATATATTGGAGCTCCATTGAATGTTGTTATTTTTCTTTTATCATGCTGCTGTTAGGATCCTTTCTTTATTCTTGACTTTTGGGAGTTTTGTTATTAAATGCCTTGAGATAGACTTCTTTGGTTTAAATCTGCTAGGTGTTCTGTAACCTTCTTACACTTGAATGTTAATATCTTTCTCCAGGTTTGGGAAGTTCTCTGTTATTATCACTGTGAATAAACTTTCTGCCCCATCTCTCTCTCTCTACTTCCTCGTTAAACCCTATAATACTTAGATTCATCCTTTAGAGTCTGTTTTCTAAATCTCATTGGCATGCTTCATTCTATTTATTATTTTTGCTATTATTTTCTCTGACTGTGTATTTCCAGATATCCTGTCTTCAAGCTCAATAATTTCTTCTGCTTGATCAGTTCTGCTACGAAGAGACTCTGATGCATTCTTCAGTATGTCAATTGCATTTTTCAATTCCAGAATTTATGCTTGATTCTTTTAAATTACTTTAATTTCTTTGTCAAATTAATCTGATAGGATCCTGAATTCATTCTCTGTGTTATCTTAAATTTCTTTGACTTTTCTCAAAATAGCTGTTTTGTATTATCTATCTGAAAGGTCACGTATTTCTGTCTCTCCAGGATTGGTACCCAATGACCTTATTTTGTTTATTATTTGTTATTTATTTATTAGGTACCAGGATTGGTACCTAATGGCCTTATTTTGTTCATTTGGTGAGGTCACCTTTTCCTGCATGGCCTTGATTCTTGTGGGTGTTCATCCGTGTCTGGGAATTGAAGAGTTAGTTATTTATTGTAGTCTTCACAGTGTAAGCTATTTGTACCCATTCTTCCTAAGATGTCTTTCCAAGTCTTCAAAAGGACTTGACTGTTTTAAGTTTTTCGTCATTGCTGCCCCATCTGCGTTAGGGACCACTCCAAGCGCAGTAATGCTGTGATTCTTGCAGACTTGTATTCTTCCACCTTGGTGCTCTTGGAAAATATTCAGAAGAATTATCTTGTTTACCAGGCAGAGACTATTGCTTTTTTCTCCTTACTTTCTCCCAAGCAAGTGGAGTTTCTCTCCTTCTTTGTTCTAAATTGCCTGGTGCTGGGAGAGAAGTGACACAAGCACCCCTGTGGCCACCACCACTGGGGTTTTGCTGCATCATACATGAAGTAAGCATAGCATTGAATTTTGCCCAAGGCCCACTGTAATCGCTATCTTGCTACTACCTATGTTTACTGAGGAACCTAGGGCTCTACAGTCAGCAAGTTGCAAAGCCAGACAGGCTTGTGAATTGCCTGAAAAGCAGCAATTTCTTGTGGGCTTCAGGGAGATCCAGAGTTACTGTGTAGGAGCCAGATCTGGAGGTGAAAACTTAGAAATGTACTAGTGCCCCATTCTACTGTGGCTGTGCTAACACAGAAATCACAAAGCAAAGTCTTTCCCACTCTTGCCTCTCCATTTTCCAGGCAGAGGAGTCTCTCATCATGGCCACCACAACCGCAGGTCCATGGCAACTAGTGCCAGGATATGACCGATGTTCACTTAATGCCCAAGGGCTCTTTAGTCAGCTCATGTTGAATGCTTCCAGGCCTGAGACTCAGCCTTCATAGCCATAAACTCCCTTCTGGCCCACAGTAGGTCCAGAAATGCCTTCCAGGAGCCAAGGCCTGGAATCAGAAACCCGAAGAGCCCACTTGGTTCTCTTCCCCACTGGCTGAGCTGGTACCTAAGCTGGAAGATAAAGTCTCTTTCAGTCTTTCCTCTGCTTTTCTGAATCAGAACACATCTGTCTCCTTTGCCACCACAGCTGTGAATGTGCTAGGTCACAACTGAAGCCTGCACATCTTAGAATCTCAACCAAGGCCCCTGGCATGCACCATCTGGTTACTGCTGCTGATTATTCAGGGCCCCAAAGACTCCTTAGTAAGCAGTTGAATCCTGCCAGGACTGCGTCCTTCTCTTCAAGACAGGGGATTTTCTTCCTGCCCAGGGTGTATTTAGAAATGTCTTCTAGGATCTAGGGCCTAAAATTGTGGCCTCACAACTCTGCCTCATGCTCTATCCTACTGTGGCTGAGCTGGTATCCAAGTTGTAAGTCAAAGTTCTCTTTCCTTTTGTCTCTCCTCTCCTCAAGTTGAAGAAAAACCCCTTTTATACAGCTCTTTCACCTCCTTGGTTACATTCATTCCTAAAAATATTATAACTTTCATAATTATTCTGAATAGCATTATTGTCTTAGGTGTTTTATTTCAGATGTTAATTGTTAAGTTTATAGAAATGCCATTAATTTGTGTATTGATTTTTCATTCTGCATCTTTACTGAATTCCCCTATTAGTTTTTAACAGTTTTGTAGGCAAACATGAGGCTTTCTAAATATAAGTTTATATTATTTGTAAACAGGGACAATTTTACTTCTTTTCTAATTTCAATGCCTTTTGTTCCTTTATTTCCCCTAATTACTCTGGCTCAGATTTGAATACTAAATTGAATAGAAGTGATGCAAATAGGCATCTTTGTCTTTTTCCTGGTTTTGGAGAAAAACTGTCAACTTCAGAGAATTAAGTATAGTGTCAGCTATGAGCGTGTCATATATTGTGTTGAGCGACATTCTTTCTATATGTAATTTGTTGAGAGTTTTCATCATGAAAGAATATTGGATTTTGTAAAAATGCTCTTTCTGCATATATAATGTGATTATATGGTATCATAGTAATAGTTATACCAATTTCTAAAATTTTGAGATGAATTTGAGAAGGTTTGGTACTGTGATTTGGGTATAGTTTGTTCTCAGCAAATCTCATGTTAAAATTTGATTCCTAGTTTGACAGTATTGGGAGGTGGGACTTAGTGGGGATTGTTTGGGCCACGGAGGCAAATTCCTCATCAATGGCCTGGTTCTGTTTTCACAGTACTGTGTGACTTCTTGCTCTCACGAGACTGGATTGGTTCTTGGGAGAATAAATTTTTCCTCTGAGAGAGTGAAATGTTTTAAAGCCAGATGTCCCATGAGTTTTCTGCCTCTTCACAAATTTTTCCCCATTGACCTTCTACACTGCATTTGGATGCGGCACAAGAGCCTTTGCCAGAAGCAAGAAGATCCCTGTGCCATGCTTTTTTACAACCCTGAGAACAAAGAGCTAAATAAACCTCTATTCATTATAAAGTCCTCAGCCTTGGGTGTTCTGATATAACAACACAAAATAGACTAAGAATATTGGTACTGATTCTTCTTTAAATATTTGGTAGAATTCAGCACTGAAGGTACCTGATCCTGGGCTTTACTTTGATGGGAGACTTTGTATTACTGATTCAATTTCCCTCCTCATTATTGGTAGATTTTCTATTTTTTTTTTTTAATTTTAAATCTAGGGGGTACATGTGCTTGTTTGTTACATGAGCATTAGATGAATAATGGTGGGGGTTTGGCCTCTAGTGTGCTCATCACCCAAATATTGGACATTGTACCTAGTAGTTAATTTTTTTACCTTCACCCACTTCCAACTCTTCTCCCTTTAGAGTATCCAGAGTCTAATTTTTTCATCTTTATATTCATATGTACCCTTTGCTCTCACTTCTAAGGGAGAGCATGTGATATTTGATTTTCTGCTTCTGTCTTAGTTCACTTAGGATAATGGCCTCCAGCTTCATCAACATTGCTGCAAAAAATATGATTTTATTCTTTTTGATGACTGTATAGCATTTCATGGTATACTATATTTTCTTTATCCAATGAACTGTTGGTTAACACTTAGATCGTTTCCATGACTTTGCTATTGTAAATAGTGCTACAATAAACAAACAAGTTCAGGAGTCTTCTTAATAAAATGATCTTTTTTTCTCTCTAAGTGGACATACCGTAGTGGGATTGATGGGTCAAAAGATAGCTCTGGTGCAGCAAACCGCCATGTCCCATGATATATGCCTATGTAACAAACCTGCATATTCTAAACATGTATCCCCCCCTTTTTTAAAGAAGAAATAAATAAATAAAAGAAAAAGAGAAAGAAAATTCTATTTTTAATTCGCTAAGATATTTACATAATGTTTTCCATCAAGGTTGAACTAATTTATATTCACAAAAACAGTGTATGAACATTCCTGTTTTTCTACATGCACGTGAACATCCATTGTTTTTTGACTTTTGAATACAAGTCATTCTGTTGGGTATATCTTGATGTCTGTGTGGTTTTAATTTGAATTTATCTAATAATTAGTAATGTTGAAAGTTTTTTATGTGTTTCTTGTATTTCTTCTTTGGAGAAATATCTGTTCCTTTACTTTGTCCACTTTTTAATGAGACTGTTCATTTCTTGTTGAGTTGTTTGAGTTCTTTGCAGATTCTGGAAATGATTTTTTTTTTTTCTTAGAGGCATAATATGTAAATTTTTTAATGTTGTCCATGAACTTTAGAATTTTTTTTAATTCTGTAAAAATAGTGTTTGTAATTTAATATGAATGACATTAAATATATAGATTGCTTTGGACACAGTGGGCATTTTAACAATATTGATTCTTCCAATTAATGATCATGAAATGTATTTCCATTTATTTCTGTCATCTACAATTTCTTTCATCTGTGTTTTATAATTCTTGTAGTTACCTTTCACCTCATTGGCAAAATGTATTCCTAGGTGGTTGTCTTTTCCTGTGGCTATTGTAAATAAAATTGAATTCTTAATTTTATTCTGGCTTGAATGTTATCAGGGTTTAGAAATGCCGCTGTTTTTTTGACACTGATTCAGAATCGAGAGACTTTAGTAAAGTTGATAATCAGGTCTAAGAGTCTTCTAGAGGAGTCTTTAAGGTTTTCATGGTATGTTATCAGCAAACAGAGATAATTTGACTTTCATTTTTTTTTCAGTTCAAATGTCTTTTATATATTTTTCTTGCCTGAGAGCTCTGGCTAGAACTTCTAGTACTATCTTGATACGTAGTGGTGAGAGTGGACATCCTTATCTTTTTTTCCAGTTCTTAGAGAAAATGGTGTCCACTTTTCCCCATTCAGTATGATGTTGACTGTGTGCTTGTCATATATGTTTCCTACTATTTTAAGATACATTTTAACTATGATGACTTTGTTGAGGGTTCTTATCATAAAATATCATTTGTTGGATATTGTGTAGTGCTTTTTCTGCATCTATTGAGATGACCATAAGTTTTTGTTCTTAATTCTGTTTGGGTGATGGATTATATTCATTGATTTGCATATGTTGAACCATCCTTGAATCCCTGGAATAGAGCCCACTTGATTATGGTCAATTGTCTTTGGGATGTGCTGTTCACATTTGTTTGCTTGTATTTTGTTGAATTTTTTTGCGTCTATGTTCATAATGGAATCTGTAGTTTCCTTTTTTGTTGTGTTCTTGGCTAATTTTGTATCAGAGTGATACTGGATTCATAGAATGAGTTAGGAAGGGATTCCTTCTCAATATTTTGGAATAGTTTTAGTAGGATTGGTAACAGCTTGTCTTTGCACGTCTGTGCAAATTCCACTGTGAATTCATCTTATACTGGGATTTTTTGTTGTAAGATTTTTAAATTAATGATTTGATTTTATTTCTCATTATTGATATGTTTAGGGTTTCATTTTCTCTAGGTTTTCTAGTTGGTCCTCATAGAGATATTAATGGTATTCTCTGACAATCTTCTGTTTCTCTGATATAAACTGTGATATCACTTTTATCATTTCTGACCGTGCTTATTACAATCGTCTCTCCTTTTTTTTAGTCTAACTGTCAGTCTGGAAGTTTTGTTTATCTTTTCAAAAAATCAACCTTTCATTACATTGACATTTTGTGTCATTTTTTGGTCCTAATCTCATTTGGTTTTGCTCTGATCTATATTTCCATCTGCTAGACTTGGGTTTGGTTTGCTTTTATTTTTCTAGTTCCTTGAGCCGTGATGTTAGATTGTTAATTTGAGACCTATCTTTTTGATGTAGGCATTTAATGCTATACATTTTCTTCCTAGCACTACTCTTGTTGTATCCTAGATGTTTTGGTATCTTTGTCTCTATTTTCATTCATTTCAAATAATCTTTTTAATTTTTGTCTTGATTTTGTTGTTTACCCAAAAGTCATTCAGGTGTTAGTTGTTTCCATGTACCTGTATAGTTTTAGGAGTTCCTCTTTTTATTGATTTCTAATTTTATTCCATTGTGGTCCAAGAAGATACATGATATAATTTTTTTGAATTTATTGAGACTTGCCATATGAACAGGCATATAGTTGATTTTGGAGGATATCCCCTGTGCAAATGAGAAAAATTTATATTCTATAGTTGTTAGGTAAAATATCCTGTAGATGTATATTAGGTCTATTTGGTGTATAGTCCATTTTAATTCCAGAATTCCTTTGCTGATTTTCTGCTTTGATGATCTGCCTAGTGATATCAGTGGGGTGTTGAAGTCCCCCACTATTATCATATGGCTATCAATCTGTTTTCTTAGGTTTAGTCATTTCTCTTGTGAATCGGAGTGCCCCAGTATTGGGTTCATATATATTTAGAATAGTTAAATTTTCTTGTTGCATTGAATTCTTTGTCATTATATAAGGCCCTCTTTTTATTTGTATGGTTGTTAGTTTAAAGTCCATTTTATATGATAGGAGAATGGCTAATGCTGCTCACTTTTGTTTTCCATTATTATTATTATTATTATTATTGTAATTATTATTATTGCCCTTTTACTTTGTGTCTGAATGTGACTTTAGCCAGTAGGTGAGTGTCTTGTAGAGAGCAAGTGGTTCGATCTTTTTAATCCAATTTGTCACAGTGTATCTTTTAAGTGGAGTATTTAGGCCATTTACATTAAAGGTTAAAATTTATCTGTGAGGTTTTATTCCTAATGTAGTGTTGTTAGCTATTTGTTTTGGAGTTTTGATTGTGTCATTGCTTATAGGATCTGTGAGCTTAGTACTTATGTGTCCTTTTCTAATGGTAAGTATAACCCTTTTGTTTCCATGTTTGGAACTCTTTCATTTCTTGTAGAACCAGGGTAGTAGTGACAAATTCTCTCAGTCATTGCTTGTCTGGGGAAGGCTTTATTTCCCTTAGTTTATGAAGCTTAAATTGTCTGGATATAAAATTCTTGGCTGGCTTTTTTTTCTTTAAGGAGGCTAAAAGTGGGTCCCCAATATCTTCTGGCTTATAAAATTTTTGTTTAGAAGTCTGTTTTTAGTCTGTTTTCATTTGTAGGTGATTTGACCCTTTTCTTTAGCCGCCTTGAGATTTTTTCTTTAGCACTGACCTTGGGTAGTCTGGTGACTATATTCTTTGGTGATGTTCATCTTAGAGTATCTCACAAGTATTTACTGGATTTCTTGTATCTGGATGTGAACCTCTCTAACAAGATTAGGAAAATGTTCTTAAATTATTCCCTCAAATATGTTTTCCAGGTTTTTTAAATCTTTCTCAGGAATGCCAATAATTCATAGGTTTGGTTAATTCTTTATACCTTGAAGGTTTTGTTCATTAAAATTTTTTTTCTTTGTTTTTATCTGACTGGATTAGTGTGAAAAAACAACCTTCAAGTTCTGAAATTCTTTCTATTTGGTTTAGTCTATTGATAAAGTTTTCAATTTTATTTTGAAATTCCTTAAGTGAATGTTTTATTTCCCAAAGTTCTGATTGATTTCTCTACGCGTATTTATTTCTTCCTTTCTTTCTTAAATTGTTTTGCGGTTTTTTATATTGATTTTCAATCTTGTCTTTGATCTCATTGAGCTTCCTTTTAATCCATATTTTGAAATATTTATCTGTCATTTCTGAGTTTCTATTTAGTTAAGGTACAACCCTAGAGAGCTGACATAATCCTTTGGTGTTGTCACAACATTCAGATTGTTCATGGTGCCAGAATTCTTACGCTAGCTCCTTCTCATCTGAAGAGGTTGCCACTTCTAATTTTTCAAATGATGTTCATGCGGGTGGGATTTTTTTTTCTTTTTTTCTTTATTTTTTTCTTTCCCTTTCCTCCATTTCCAGAGAGTGTGACTGTAGAGTATGTGAGTTTGGATCTTTTGGCTCTGCCTTGATATTCCTATGCAATTCTGTTGGTGGGTTTTATTTTGGGCTATAGGGTTCAAACTATAGGCCAGCAGATGACGCTTATGGGTAAGAGCCAGCTGTGACACAAGCAGATGTGACACAAGAGAGCTACTCATAGTGCCAAGTTTATCATGAGGTCTTTGTTTACTATGTTTTACTAGGAGGTACTCTCTATTTACTATGTTTACTATGAGGTACTCTCTGTTGTTTTAGGTGATGGACTGGACAATGGAGTGTCTAGTGCCCTGAGCTTCCTGTTCCGTGGATGTGGGGGTACACTTCTGTGTGGAGTTGAGTCCCCTTGCTTGCCCATGAATACCCAAATGGTGACTGTAGGCGCCAACCCTGACAAGGGTGGTTGGGCTGTGGGGAACTCCTGGTGAAATTTACTGATGTCTGTGTAAGGTTCGAGGGGGCTGCACTGGCTTCATGTCTTAGATAGGCAGAAACGTGATGTCTTCCCTCTCAAACTCCTGTCCTGGCACTCATGACTGCCTGCTTAGATGCACACTGTAGTTTATTCCCAGACATCAATGTGGCTGAGAGCCATGGGAAATACCTACCTTGTGACTCTTTGTGAGAGTGGTTTTGAAGAAGAACCTCCTCACTCGGCCCAGTAAAGATAGCTGTATGGCTTCCCTATTCTCCGATATGGTAAGGCTGCTGCTTTGTGTGTGTGTATGGGCTTTACCTTTGGGCTTGTCAGTCTTGCCACTTCCCTTGTAAGTCCCAGAATTATCTCTATCTATTCCAATAGTCCAGTAGATCCAAGTAACTTAACAAAGCTACTTTCTTCAATGCCCTAGTAAAATGTTCCAAATGCCTCATGACATAAGTTGGGTCTCCTGATCATCTCTGAACTGATTTCTGTGGGGAGGAGAATGGGAGTTCTTAATGGAGTATATGGTGAGTCAATACCACAGAAACCTTCAAGTAGAAATGGGGGTTGGAGATGTTATTTCACAAATTAAAAGTTGGGTGCCTCAGTAAAAATTCTGAAGCATAAATGTTGGATCAGGGAACAACAAATATCAACTTTATGATGAATATCCTTAATAGTATTATGCATTCCCTATAGAGTCGGTTTTCTCCACATGGAAGGCTTACTCAGCACGTGTGACACTACTTCATCTCTGTTTTCTTCAACAGTTTAAAGGTTTTCTTAATGCCTTTTTGTTCTTGGCTTCTCCTGTGTCAACATTTTCAGTTCTAACAAGTTTTTGTTTTCACACTTTGATATTGTTCATAGGGTGTTTAGATGCTGTTCTATAACAGAAAGGCTTACATGAAGAAGCAGTACATAAATTTTGCAGCCAAAATCTGTCTTACAATGACAGTCAGTATTGTAGTATTTGTTATTCTCTTGCTCTATTGACAAATGAAAGCAAGTGAATATAGTTTGAAGAAATCTGTTCAACTGTGCAATTATCAGGGTCAAGCTAAAGGATGTAGGCTGGCTGCTTCATCTGATTACATATTCATTTGTCCTCACAGGAAAAAATAAAGAATCAATGATGTTGACAGTCTCTGGAGTGCACAGTCAACCCGATACGAAAGATCCCTCTGACGAAGGAATCAGACCAATTTTAGAGTCCCAAGATGTGCTGCACTTTTTTGTAGAAATACGACACAACTTTGGAAATATATTTAAAGTAGGAATGTATTCACATTATAAAACATATATGAAGCTCTGGACTTTTTATCTCCTAGCTGTAGGTGTTAGTTTGAACAAGAGCAAAAGGAGAGACCCTATCTTTAAATATAAGAAGTTGTTTAGAGAAAAAATGCGTTAACTACAAAAATAACCATAATAAATCTACCTAAGACTGCTGAATGGTAAGGTTTAGAATTTTATTTAGGAAACTTGGAGTTTTTTTAATGATTAACCCAAAGTCTTAAACTTCAATTAATTATTTTACTTGGTTATGTAATGTATAATGTTAAAGGATTAAAAACAGGCTTTTTTTTCCTCTAACAAAGTAGGCATTTAATAAATATTAGGGAAAAGAAGGTACAAAAAATAAAAGGGTATATCTTGATACTGCATATTTTGTTGTACTGAGAATAAAAATTAAAATGTTATAGAGGTACAGATTTTAATCCTCATGTTACAGTTTATAAAATTCAAATGGTAGATATAAACTTTCTACATCTTAGAAACAATATTGCCAGTGTGGTCAGGCAATCAGGAAACTTTCCAGAGAAGAAAGCATAAAAGACACATACAGTCAGATGTTTTGAGTTCAAATAAAAGAAAGTCCCCAAACAATTTCCATTAAATAGTATATATATGAATTATTGCATACAAGGTATTTAGAGACAGGACCAACAAATTTAGAAATTTCAGCCACCCAATGATGTCAACGGAAATCCACTTTTCATCTTTCCTCTCTGTCATCGTGACTGCCTTTAATTTGCCTTACCCTTAGATGAGGTTAATGCCTGGCGGACAGTAGGGAAGGTACTACATGAATGCAGTCATAGCAGAAAAATTCACTCCGCATTAAAAGCAATTTTTCCCAAATGACAAAGCTGATAAAGTTAGTTAGCATAAAGCCACAAGTAAAATTTACAGTACAGTTGCCCATATTACCAAAAACCCTTGAAAAGGTTCCCATTGCGCCCTTACACAGTCATGTAAGCAAACGTAAGACTAAAATATTTCAATGAGATTCTATCCTAAATACACTGATTCCTTGTGCACCCTGTAGAGATTTCTATAAGACTGAGATTTTTCCTCACTAAATGTGAATAATTAGCTTTTTACTCTAGTGTGACATGAGTAACCACTGCTGTAGTCATTCTGAGAGTCTTATGTGCTCGGTTCTATTTAGATATTTTGTATTTCTTAGTTATTCAAGCTAATTTTGTCTGTATTTTATCTAGGAGTAATTTTTAATGTTAAATTTGTGAGCAAAATTGTCTATATTGCTGAAAAATATTTTTATTTATTATTATTTTTTATTTTATTGAAAATTTGAAAGACTAAGCCAGTAGGTGAAAAAAACACATTCCGGCATTTTTATGCTTTACTTTACAAATTGCAATATAAGGTCATATATTTTCATGCATATACACCACAATATAGTACTAAAAAAAATTTGCATCAATATGAACATTTTGATCTGCTGTATTTTCTTAAATTATTTTATAGAAAAAATGAACTATCTGATCATAGCACTGTAGGATATATAATTATTGCTATTAATACAATTCATTAAGATAAAAAATAACAAATTACTTTTAATGAGTCTCCTAGACATAAATTTATTTCAGTCTACAAACTCATTAATATCTTTGTAGTATATCCAAATTAAATTAGCGCTCTGATGTTGACAGAAGTGCTCTTTCTTTGCAAAGTAACAAACATAGCACATAAAACCATTTTCTAAGAGGCAAGTTTGATATCACTTTCAAATAAATTAATAACATCTGACAAATTTTCTACTTCATTTTATTTTTATTTTTATCTTTTCAAATGGGTAAACTCAGGCATCTCTATATGAAGATGTGCAGTATAACCATAAAAAAGCAGTTTGAAATAATCGGTTACATAGAAAAAGAATCATGAATTTCTTATACAAAAAATTGCAAATATTGTATTATTGTAGATATAAAAATAAAAATTGTAAACTCTAGAGTCAAGCTGCTTAGATTGAAATTCTGGATCAAACACTTTCTGATATGGGCAAGTAACTTAAAACCTTTATACCTTAGTTTTTTTATATTTAATGTAAGCACAATTTTAGCATCTTCCAAATGAGTTATTATGACAACTGAATGTTTTAATATAGGTTAAAAACTCATTAGGTTCGTATCATTCAAATTACTAAATAAGGGAATAATTTCTGTACCTTCAACCTACTTGTTTTACATATATAAATATTATGCAATATATGCATATCTGTACATATTATTATATTTGTTAATTATATAATATACATTAATAACAGGTATGCTATCCATCCATCTATCTGTCCATTCACACACACACATACAATGTATGCACAAAGTAGAAAGTAGGACCTTCCAGAAGATGATAAGTATTACTATATTTTGCTAGTAATTTGTATTAGTATTTTAAAATGTTTTTTTCTTTAAAATTTGTATTAATTGTTGCACTTACTCATGCCTACCTTTCTCTGCCTCTTTTTGCCTTTAGGTACATCTTTTCATTCTCATAAGACTCTTCTGCTATTGGCTTGACACTGCAGCGTATTAGGTCTTAATGCCAACTTTTTAACACATGAATTTAAAATGGCATACCTTCTGAGAAGCACCATGCAAACGCAGCAAATGCAGAGCACAGAAATGGTCTATTTGTGGTTAAAACTTGAAGAGACAATTCTACAACACTAATCACAGTTAACTATTTTGAAATGCTGAGAATTTGGAGGTAAGCAGTGATAACCTAATCAGATGGTTTTGTGATCTGTAATAGTGTCCAATTTTAATGACATATCTGACCAGAAATTAAAATGTTATGTATAATCACCACTGGACATTTTATTTTAAGATGTACGAGATTCCTGTTGATTTCATGGTATTTGTTTTATTTTCCTTTTTAGCTTGCAAAGGGCCCCAGAACTTTATTCCTCCAATTATCATCTGCTTTTGGTAGCTACTTCGTGTCAAGAACGGTGTTAGCCTGTCATATTTTTTATAAGTCAAGCAAAAGACATGAGACTCCTGGGTCAAGGACAAAATCCCTTATTACTCATGGCACAGAAGCCAGCATGAGCTGCACACTCACATGTGTTCTCCTTGTCCCCAATTATTATCAAAATGATGTGCAAGAGGGCATATTGAATGCTGTACACTCAGTGGTTTGTGTCACAGCTGAAGAAACGTAACATTTAAAGCACGATGCTAGCAAACATTCTCCATTTTGCCCTGGAGGAGGGAGATATTGTCATTAATGTTCTAGATAGCAACCGTAACCACAACCACAATAATGCTGGCCTATTCCCCAGAGGAACACACTATATATATTTTCTAAGGTTATTTGCCATTAAAATTCTTGAAAAGATAGAAAAAAAGTTGTCAGCACCTCTGCTGAGATGATTTAAAGAAATATAATAAACCCATGGAGAATGATGTCCTAATTTTTAGGTTTCTTACATTCATTATTATATCAAGGAATGTTACTGGTCAGTGTAAATGGGATAAAACCTTGTATAAACTTTGGGAACATATGCTCTGAATATCGAGTACAATTAATAGAACACTTATCTCATATAATATATTTATAAAAAACCCCTGTGGATTAAAGATTTAATACGAACTGTAAAGTCTAAATCTTTTAGAAACATAAATAAGAATATCTTTTGATTCTAAGTTGTGATGTACTTACAAACAACATGCTAAAATTAAAGGACTGATAAATTTAACTGAATTTATTAAATAGCATGTGTAAAAATCTTTTGAAAATCAGTTATAAGCTTTTCACAATATTGATTCTACCCATTCATGAGCATGGGATGTTTTTCCATCTGTTCTTGTTGTCTATTATGTCTTTCAGCAGTGTTTCGTAGTTTTCCTTGTAGAGGTCTTTCAACTCCTTGGTTAGGTATATTCCTAAGTTTTTTTGTTTTTGTTTTTTTGTTTTTTGTTTTTTGTTTTTTTTTGCAGCTATTTTAAAAGGAGTTGAGTTCTTGATTTGATTCTCTGCTTGGTCTCTGTTGATTGTGTAGAAAAACTATTGACTTTTGTACATCAATCTTGTATCCGGAAACTTTACTGAATCCTTTGATCAGTTCTAGGGGCTTTGTGGAGGAGTCCTTAGGGTTTTCAAGGTAAACAATCATATCACCAGCAAATAGTAACGGTTTGACTTCCTCTTTACCGATTTGGATGCCCTTTCCTTCTCTTGTCTGATTGCTCTGGCTAGGACTTCCAGCACTATGTGGAAGAGGAGTGGTGAGAGTGGGTATCCTTGTCTTGTTCCAGTTCTCAGAGGGAATACTTTAAACTTTTTTTCATTCAGTATTATGTTGGCTGTGGGTTTGTTATAGATGGCTTTATTACATTAAGGTATGTCCTTTGTATGCCGATTTTCTCCCAGCTATTTTGAAATACACAATAAAACACTGTTAACCATGGTCAGTCTGGTATGCAATAGAACCCCAGAACTTATTCATTTTATCTAATTGTCACTTTTTACCTATTGGCCAGTCCATTCCTATGACCCCATACCTTCTAACCTTTCCAGCTTCTGGTAGCCATTATTCTACTCTCGACTTCTATGCGATCAACGATTTTAGATTCCACATATGATTGAGATCATGTGGTATTTATCTTTCTGTGCCTGGCTTATTTCATGTGATATAATGTCATCCAGGTTCATCGATGTTGCTGCAAATGAGAGGATTCATTATTTTATGATTAGATAGCATTCCCCTGCAGATATATATGATCCCAGTAGTGGGATTTCCGGAGCATAGGTAGTTTTATTTTTAATTGTTGAGGAAACATTATACTGCTTTCCATAATGGCTGTACTAATTTATATTACATTCCCACTGACACAGTGTATGTTATCTTTTTTTCATCATCAGCAGCATTCGATATATTTTGTCTTTTAGATAATAGCCATTCTAAGCAGGGTGTGGTGATATCTAATTTTGGTTTTGATGTGCCTTTCCCTGATGATTAGTGGTGTTGAGTTTTTTTTTCATATGCCTAATGGCCATTTATATATACATTTTTTTGAGAAATGCCTATTCACATCTTTTGCCCATTTAAAAAAAAATCAGGTTTTGTTGTTGTTGTTGTTTTTGCTATTGAGTTGTTTGGGTTTTTTGATACATAATCTCATTATTAATTCCTTGTCAGATGCATAATTTACAAATATTTGCTCGAATTATGTAGGTTGCCTCTTCACTCTGTTGATTGTTTCCTTTGCAGTACAAAATATTTTTACTTATACAGTCTCACTTGTCTGTTTTTGCTTTTGTTGCTTCTGCTTTGGGGGCCTTATCTGAAAAATTCTTGCCAAGACTAATATCATGAAGTATTTCGCCTATGTTTTCTTCTAATAGTTTCATAATTCCAGGTTTTACTTTTAACTTTTTAATTTATTTGAATTGATTTTTGTTTAGTATGTAGCTATCCAGATTTCCAACCATTTATTGAAAAGGCTGTCTTTTCTTCATTGTGTGTTTTTGGCAACTTTGTCAAAAATCAATTTTAACTGCCTGAATTTATTTCTGTGTTCTAATTTCTGTGCCATTTGTCCATGTTTCTATTTTTTATGGCAGTACAATTTTATTTTGGTTATTATAGCTTGTCGTTTATTCTGAAGTCAGGTAGTGTGATGTGTCCAGCTTTGTTATTTTGCTCCAGGTTGCTTTGGCTATTTGAGGTGTTGTTGCTCTATATGAAATTTGTGATTGTTTTTCTATTTCTATGAAGTATGTCATTAGTATTTTGATAGGGATTACATTGAATGTGTAGATCACTTTGGGTAGGATGGACAATATTTATTCTTCCATTATATTATCACAAAATATCCTTCCATTTACTTGTCTTTTATTCAGTTTATTTCACCAATGTTTTCTAGCTTTCAGGGTAGAAGTTTTTCACCTCCTTGGTGAAATTTTGTTCTATTTTATTTTTGGAAGCTGTTGTAAATGGGATTGTTTTCTTGATTTATTTTTTTTCACATAATTTGCTATTACTGAATAGAAATGCTACTGACTTTTGTAAGTTGATTTTGTATTTTGCAACTTTACTAAATTTTGTATTAAAGCTAAAAAATTTTTAGTGGAGTTAGTTTTTTTCTATATAAGACAATATATTGTCTGCAAACATGAACAATTTAACTTCTTCCTTCTCCAGCTTAGGTGGCTTTATTTGTTGCCTAATCGCTCTGGTTGTGACTTCCAATATAATGTTGAACAGAAATGATGAAAGTAAATATTCTTGTCTTGTTCCAGATCTTAGAGGAAAAACTTTTAACATTTTCTCATGCAGTATAATAATTAGCTGTGGAGTTGTCATACATGGCCTTTAATGTGTTGAAGTATATTTCTTTAATATCTAATTGTTAAGAGTTTTTATCATGAAGGAATGTCATCAGATTCTTTTATTCATTTATTGAAATAATCATATGATTTTTGTCCTTTATTCTCTTGATATGATGCATGATGTTTATTTTGTACGTTGAACCAACTTTGTATCCCTAAGATGAATCTCACTTCATTGTGATGAATGCTCTTTTTAATGTGCTGTGGAATTTTATTTGCTAGGATTTTTTTGGGGGGAATGTTTGCATCTATATTTATCAGGAATAATGCCAAGTTATTTTCTGTTTTTGTTGTGTTGTCCGGTTCTGGAATCATGTTAATGTTAATTTTGTAGAATGAGATTAGAAGTATTTTCTTCTCTTCAATGCTTTAGGACAGCTTGAGTAAAATTGGTATTCTTTAAACGTAGAGTTCATTGGTAAAATCATCAGGTCCTCAGCTTTTCTTTGATGGGAGACTTTTTATTATTGATTCAATCTTATTACTCATTATTGATGTGTTCATATTTTTCATTTATTCATGCTGTATTCTTCTTTGGTTGTATGTGTCCAGGAATTCATCCATTTTTTCCAGGTTGCCCAATTTAGTGGCACATAATTGTTCCTAATAGTATCTTATGATCCTTGCATCTCTGTCATATCAGTTGTAAGGGCTTTTCTTAATCTATGATTTTTTTATTCGAATCTTTTTTTCTCATTTAGTGTGATCAAAGTTGTTGATTTCATGTATCTTTTCAAAAAGCCAGCTCTTCATTTTGTTGATCTTTTGTATTATTTTTTAATCTCTATTTCATTTTTTTGATCTTTATTATTTCCTTCATTTTTTGATTTTTGATATAGTTTTTCTTTATTTTTCTTGTTTCTTGAGGTACAATATTAGGTTGTTTATTTTAGATCTTTGTTCTATTTTGGTTCAGGCTTTATTGCAATAAACTTCCCTCTTAGAATTACTTTTGCTGTATCTCATAGGTTTTGGTATATTGTATTTTTATTTACATTTGTCTCAAAAAATTTTTAATTTTCCTTTTAATTTCTTCTTTGGTTCTTTAACCGTTAAGGAAAATGTTGTTGAATTTCCATGTGTTTGTAAAATTTCTGAACTTTCTCCTGTCATTGATTTCTAGTTTTATACCATTGCAGTCAGAAAAGATACTTGATATAATTCTTATTCTCTTAAATTTGATAAGACTTGTTTTGTAGCCCAGCATGCAAGCTATCCTGAAGAATCTTCCTGGTGCAGTTGAAAAGAATGCATATTCTGCAGTTCTTGAATAGAATGTTCTGTAAATGTCTGTTAGGACTATTTGGTGTACAGTGCAGTTTAAATATGTTTCTTTGTTGATTTTTGGTTTTGATAATCTGTTCATTAATGTATGAGTAGGGTTGAAGCTCCCTAAACATTACAGTATTACAGTTAATTTTTCCTTTTATATATATTAATATTTGCTTTATGTATTTAGGTCTTCCAATGTTAGTCCTATATATTTAAGACCATTATATCTGCTTCCTAAATCATCCCATTATCATTACATAATGATACATAAAAAATCTCTTTTTATCCTTTTATTATGCAAAGTTTGTTTTAACTGATGTAAGTATAGCTACTCTTGCTCATTTTTTGTTTCCACTGGCATGGGGAGTCTTTTTCTATCTCTTTATGTTCAGTCTATGTGTGCCCTTAATATTGATGCAGGTGTTTTGTTGGCAACACATAGTTGGTTCTTGTTTTTTTCTTTTTTTTTTAATCCATTCAACTATCCTATGT
>NW_012109141.1:2828266-2832551 GCF_000951045.1 Mandrillus leucophaeus
CTGCCTTTAATTGTAGCTAAATAATTTTTAATAGTTATATGTTTTGATTCCTTGCTTTGTATATTTTGTGTATCTATTTTAAATTTTTGCTTTGTGCATACCATGAAACTTACAAAAAACATTTTATAGACATAGCAAATTTTTTTAAGCTATTAACAACTTAACTTTTATTACAATTAAAATATATTTTACTTTTTAATTATACCATCCCCATTTTGGATTTTTGATGTCCCAATTTACATATTTTTGTATTGTATTTATCTTTAAAATTGATGGTAATTATAATTTTAACAGTTTTGTTTTTTAACCTTCATACTACAAATGTCAGTAATTTACAAGACTTCATTATAGAACTAGAGTATATTAAATTTGTATTTTTTTATATGAGTTTTACTTTCAAATGTTTTCATGATACTCACTAGTGTCCTTTCCTTTAAGCTTTAAGAATGTCTTTTAGCATTTTTTAAGACATGGTGGTGAGGAACTCCCTCAGCTTTTGTGCATGAGAAAAATCTTTCTCTCTCTTTCATTTTTAATGGACAGATCTGCCAGATGTAGTATTTTTGGTTGACGGGTTTTTATGTTTTTTTTTTTGTCTTTTACCTTCAGCACTTTATATATATCATCACACTCTCTCCTGGTTTGTGGGGTTTCTGCTAAGAAGTTCACTCATACTTGGCACTCCTTTTCATATGTGTTTCTTATCTCTTGCTGCTTTCAGAATTTTTTTCTTCATTTATTATTTTTGATAGTTTGGTCATTGTATGTCTTGGTGTAATACTCTTTGGGTTGAATTTTGTTAGAAACCTCTGTGCTTCTTGTACTTGGAAGTTGGCATCTATCCCTAGATCAGGGTGGTTTTCAATCATCATCTCTTTAAATAGTGTTTCTGACCCTTTTTCTTTTTCTTCTCCTTCTACAACACCTCTTATGCAAAGGTTTGGTCTCTTGATAGTATCCCATACATTTTGGTAGGCTACCTTCATTTAAAAAAAAATTTGTCATTTTTCTCCTCTCTTATTTTTACGTTTTAATTTTTTAAAATTTTCAGATCCAGAGGTACAGATGACTAGATAATTGTCAATGCTCTGTCATCCAACTTATTAATTCTTTCAATTCTGTTGTTAAAGCTTTCTATTGATTTTTTTCAGTTTAGTCATTGTATTTCTCATCTCTAAGATTTATTTCTTAATGTTATTGTTTCTGTTTATTTGGTGATTTGATTTTTTGTGTATTTTTTCCAGATTTCATTAAATTTTGTATCTATATATTTGTCTAGTTCCTAGATATATATAAATTATATATTTCTGTATATATATGGCATATATATTTGTATAAATTTATATATACATTTGTATATATGTATATATTTATATATTTTCTGCATATAAATATATAAGGCATATATATTTATATATTATATATATAAAAATCCAACTTTTGGATTATCCAAAATAGTTCAATTTTTTTTCATATTCATATATATATGTGTATAGTAGTCCAATTTTTTCCAGTCATTTCATGATCTCTATTTGGAGGGGCTCTGTTATTAGAACCTTATTAAGTTCTTTTTGTGGTTTCTTGATTTCCTGATTCTTTGTAATCTTTATGTCCTTGCATTATTATCTGTGTGTTTGAAGAGATAAACCCTCTTCTGGCCTTTACAGGTGCTTGTTGGCTGAAATAAAATTTCACTGTTTTGTCTAGCTTGTTCATAAACCTGAGGCAGAGTTTGTCGTGATTTCTCTAGTTGTCTGGGCCACTGCCTTTGTTCTCATGTCAAATGAGGACGCTAGCTGGGTCTCACTGACGTGTGAGACCACTGGTTGGGATTACTACCGGGAATTGCTGTTTGCTGGGTATTACAATGACTTCTGTTCAAGCTGATCGCGTGATGTATTTCCCGGGCAATTCTGCTACTTAAAATCTGCAGCTTGACAGGACTGCAGGTTGTGCAATCAGGTTCGGTGGAGTTGGTCAAGAAAGGCAGGAACCAAGGCAGTGCTCTTTAGAAATGCATAACTGGAGACTGCTTCCCTGTCTGGGTGGTGTTCCGGGTGGAGCTCAGTCTTCCGACAGAGCTGAGTGGCAGTATGACCTTCTGGATTAAGCAGAGCTAAACCTTGTGTTTTTCCAAAATGCAAAGAGTTGGGTGTCTCCCCACCTAGACTGGGTTGGTGAACAGGATTTTTGGCTGAGTAGAGTCTCTGCTTGCTTTGCTGGTTCAAGTTGGTGAAGCCTCTTTAATTCTCTGAGGTCTGCGGAGGTGGAAATCTCCCTACCTGGGCCGGGACTTTTGGGTAGGTTTTATGTCTATGTAGGGAGACTAGTAGTCTAGGGGCTGAAGCTAGATTGTACTTCTTCTATAGGAGACCAGCTCAGCTTTGCAGGTGTGATATGACATTACTTCTGATGGAGTACCGCACCTACCAGGAACACCTAGAAGAACACACTGATCACTTTTTTTGTTCCTACGTGTACCCCAGATGATCAATCCATTCCATATCCCCTAGTGTTCCCTGGGAAGTGACATCAGAGTAACTTTCCTAAGAAGCATCTCAGAATGCTAGGGAACCAGAATCATGGCCCATGGTTTTTTTTTACCCGTGAAGAAACTGTGGGCATGGACAAAAATCTCTCAGTCTGGAGTTATACTAACTTGGAGTGAAAGGTAGTGTTGCACAGTTGTAATAATATTGTTCATCTTAACCTGTAGATTTCATTCAGTTCTGTTTACCATGTGGATGTCTCAGGCTCATTTCCAGATGTTAGGTTATTCAAAAGAATGTTCTAGTCTGCAGATAGTTGCTTGCTAAGCTTTCTTTGAGGAGGAGTTTATCCTAACACCTCTTACACTGCCATCTTGCTGACATCATTTGCTATGTTTTAGATTTTCCATATCCTTGCACCACTCAGTAGTTTAAACTTGAACAGCACTTGATATTGTAGTTTAGTTCTTAAAATCGTTGCTATACATCTTGGTGCCTGTTTGCACATATACAGATAGAGTTTCCACCCAGGGTATTTTTTTGGTTTACTTAGAATTAATGATTTCTCTTCTTCAGTGCTCTCCTGGAGGATTTTCTTCACTCTCTAACTCCAAAGAGTACTTTTTCTTATTTATCTGATAAGAATGATGTGTTTCCCTCAGAGTGTCAGTCCCTTGGTTTGTTGCATACATAGTTCAGCGTAGTTTGAATCACCCTCTAGGCAAAGGAGAGGGAGAAGAGGGGCAAAGAAAAAATTAAAAACAATTCTTACCACATTCTTTGAACCACTGTGAACTATTCTCTGGTTCCTCTGAGCAGTGGAATAGGAATTTCTTAGAGTTTTGCATAATGTGATGCTGCTTCAGCTATATCACAGCTCCATTACTGGGGGCTTCCTTTGGATGAAAGCCAGAAGAGGAGAGGAAGAATCAAAGAAAAAAAAGTAAAACAAAACAAAACAAGGTTTTACTCCTTCCAACCAACCCTACTGTCCACTTCACAGAAGTCCATGTTTTTGTCCTCTTGCCAGAAAGAGATGACATCTTATGGGTTTTTGCTGTTCTTACTTTTCTACTGTGCAGTTCTGCAACTTGGCCCATCTTCAGGCCAAAGCAGGGAGATGCAAGGGGAAACATCAAAACAAAATAAATAATTAAAGAGTTACTGGTGCAGTTTCAAGTTTTGACTTCTTTGCCTTATCTGTTTGAAACAAGTTATTTAAAGTCACAGCCCTCAGGTAGTTGCTTTTTGTATTTTGTTTAGAAATTTAGTTGCAAGTTATGAAAGCTATACACTTTAGGGGACCTACTCTATCTGGGATGATACAAAAAGCAAATGAAACATTTCTGAAAGTTAGAAAAACTTTCTGTATAGAAGAGATTTTAAGATGATATACTGTTATCTGCAAGGAAACACTTGTAATACATTTATAAATACCTCGTAAGCATGGATATGAATGGTCCTAGTGCAGGCGGTTGCTGATGTTGGAACCTGTATTTCTGTACTCCATGTATTTTATCTTCCCTATCCTTTTATATTTTCTATGCCATTGTCCTTCCTCCCTAGTTTCACAGATTTTTTTCCATCCAGTCTGAACTTCTTTCTCTCTAATTTGTTCTTTATTTTACCTTTTCTGCTATTTATTCCTTTATTTTTGCTATCAATTTATAATCTTCATTCTTCCTTCTTCCATTTGTTTCTTTTTATGACTTCCTCTTCTTGTTTCATATTACTAATGTCCTATATGACCTTATGGGAGATATTATTAAAATAATTATGTTAACTTCTAGATTTTT
>NW_012109141.1:2832601-2832983 GCF_000951045.1 Mandrillus leucophaeus
GACAAAGGTTCAAAAAGGATGAGAACATATTTTTAAGGTAAATCTAAATCAAAAATTCTAAATCTAAATATTTAAAATTATTAGAAATTACAAATGCATGCAAATAAATACAAATAAATCAGAGAATAAAATGAAGGTAGAATATAATACTGCAAATATACACATGATTCAAAAGTGAAGACATTTTTTGGAAGTTTATTTAACCAAGAAAGCCAGTGATTTCCATAGATAGATTTACATTAAGATTACAAAAATTAAAAAATAATGACACTTTCCCAAAATAAATTAGTTGAACATAGAAGAAAGCCAAGAAAGTGTTTGAAAATAAATACAAGGAATATAATTAAGGTAGCTTTCCAAGTTTGGTAATAAGAACAGAATA
>NW_012109141.1:2834593-2836969 GCF_000951045.1 Mandrillus leucophaeus
TATTTATTCCTTTATTTTTGCTATCAATTTATAATCTTCATTCTTCCTTCTTCCATTTGTTTCTTTTTATGACTTCCTCTTCTTGTTTCATATTACTAATGTCCTATATGACCTTATGGGAGATATTATTAAAATAATTATGTTAACTTCTAGATTTTTTAATTCTAGTTATTCTGGTTCATGTTGTACATGTAACTTGATTGATGTCTTTCTTTTTTAGAACTAGAAATTATGATGTATCTAGTTACTTTAGCAAATAAGTTACAAGGCTGACAATATCACTTCTCCTGTCTGGTAATGTGTAATGGAAAATATTTAGATCATATGAAAGTTTTAAGCCCTTTGAATGGGTTGAGGCAGAAGACACACAAAACTACTCATAGTTACTTTTGGCTGTTCACATTCTACCAGACAACCACTCCACTCATTAAACACTTACAAAGGGGCTGGCATTGGAAAAGATACCCTCTGAACTCCACAGTTTG
This sequence comes from Mandrillus leucophaeus, assembly GCF_000951045.1. Taxonomy (NCBI): domain Eukaryota; kingdom Metazoa; phylum Chordata; class Mammalia; order Primates; family Cercopithecidae; genus Mandrillus; species Mandrillus leucophaeus. The sequence goes on from NW_012109141.1 coordinate 2,835,079, forward strand.
ATGTACCACTGGTTTTTGTTGTTGTTATTTTGTTTATTTTTTTGAGATGGAGTCTTGCTCTGTCGCCCAGGCTGGAGTGCAGCGGTGCGACTCGGCTCACTACAACCTCCACCTCCTGGGTTCAAGCGATTCACCTCCTGTCTCAGCCTCCTGAGTAGTTGGGATTACAGGTGCCCACTACCACCTCCGGCTAATTTTTGTATTTTTGGTAGAGATGGGGGTCTGCCATGTTGGCCAGGCTGGTCTTGAACTCCTCACCTCAGGTGATCCACCCTCCTCAGCCTCCCAAAGTGCTGGAATTATAGGCATGAGCCACTGTACCTGGTCAATGTACCACTGTTTTTATTAAATGACATTCACGTTCTGTTTTGATTCAAAACCTTTTATCTTTATATAGTATCTAAATAATTACACTCTTTACCCTTACTATTTATTATTCAAATGATACACACTCTTCACATTTCATTTATTGTTTTCAGGAAAGAAAGTATTGTCTACTCAAATGGATCTTAAACCCTTAATTATTTAGTTAGCACCATGCCTTATACTTTATTTTTATCAGTTATGCTGTATACTTTTAGAGTAGGTGTTAAATGAATAGTTATTCATTGTTAAAGTATACAATTAATCGAAAAACTGAATTTACTAACCATTTTGAATATTTAGGATTATATTCTACATAATGCTATCTTATCTTTCGGTTAGTTATAACCTCTACCTGCATTTAAAAGTATATTATTATTATCATGACCATTCATAGCACTATTAAAATAAAACGTATTATTTAAGTGTATGAAGAAAATGTAAGATGTGCTGGAGGCGTGTCACCTCTATTTCAGCACTGCTTAATAAAAGATTGTAACTAGGTAGCTTATCTATTACTATGCATTATCTAGTACTCTGAGCATTTCATCAGCAGAATGTATTATTTGCATACTAATGAAGATACATGCTCTGGGACAGGCATTAAATCACTTTTTCACATTTGCTTTCTTTTTCTACAGACTTCTAGCCCAGGCTTCCTACGTAAATATCTGCATTTCATAGTGAAGAATAGGAACAATTTATGCATTTGAATTCCTCTCAACAATACTTTACCATTTCAGCTTTAAGTAATGAATTATTTTATCTTTCAAATAATCAGGTTATAATAGTTTAAAAATATATATTGATTACAATATTTCAGTTGAATTGTTGAATATCTCAGTTGAAATATTGAGTTGAAAATTACAATCTTCAAAGCCTCTGAAAACAAGGAAATGCAAAAGCAATCCTGCAAATTTTCTACTGAGAAACATGGAAATAATACAAATAATACTAATGCATTCTAATGTATGCAATTAAACAATTCTGAAATATGTTCTTGGTGATTTGAGGATTAAAGGACTGGAACTCCTTTTGGATTTTGGATTAAAGGACTGAATCATTTGAAGGAATCATGTTCAGTGGGGCTTTTAAAAATTAGGGAAAACTGCAAAAGATATTAAAGATTCTTGACAAATTAGAATGACCACTATTTGTTTCCTCCAAAATCAGCTCTGGAGAAAATACAAAAGTCACAGGTGAGTCTGGATATAAGAAATGAAATAAAAATTATTGAAAAAGCATAGGGATTAAAAAAAAACAGTTATAAACTGCGAACTCATTGAATGGGAGATTGTATTGCCTTCGGAAGAGAATACATTGGGGCAAGATTTAAGCTCTACTTTTGTCATACCCTTAAATTATTTGAGAAAACTTTGATTAACCTACCACAATAGAAATGACTAGCATCAGCCAGGCTACTTAGTGTGAGTGAGATAATGCCATTGGGTTTTTTTGAGCACAGGAATTTGTCTGGCTTGTATGGAGAAATTTCAGAGCAATGTATAAATAGCTATCTGCTACCTTC
>NW_012109141.1:2837019-2839106 GCF_000951045.1 Mandrillus leucophaeus
AGAAACATGGAAATAATACAAATAATACTAATGCATTCTAATGTATGCAATTAAACAATTCTGAAATATGTTCTTGGTGATTTGAGGATTAAAGGACTGGAACTCCTTTTGGATTTTGGATTAAAGGACTGAATCATTTGAAGGAATCAAGTTCAGTGGGGCTTTTAAAAATTAGGGAAAACTGCAAAAGATATTAAAGATTCTTGACAAATTAGAATGACCACTATTTGTTTCCTCCAAAATCAGTTCTGGAGAAAATACAAAAGTCACAGGTGAGTCTGGATATAAGAAATGAAATAAAAATTATTGAAAAAGCATAGGGATTAAAAAAAAACAGTTATAAACTGCGAACTCATTGAATGGGAGATTGTATTGCCTTCGGAAGAGAATACATTGGGGCAAGATTTAAGCTCTACTTTTGTCATACCCTTAAATTATTTGAGAAAACTTTGATTAACCTACCACAATAGAAATGACTAGCATCATCCAGACTACTTAGTGTGAGTGAGATAATGCCATTGGGTTTTTTTGAGCACAGGAATTTGTCTGGCTTGTATGGAGAAATTTCAGAGCAATGTATAAATAGCTATCTGCTACCTTCTCTGCAGTGATATAACTGTACTTTGGCCTGTATTGAGTATAGTCTATGGAAATGTAATAAACATGGATTTGCAATGTCTATTGAACATAGATTCAAATATTATTTTACTTTTTACTAGTTCTGTAACTTGTGCAAGTTACTTTAATACTTGAGTTACAATGTCTATGATAGCATTAGCTTATATTGCACAATTGTTTGACAATGTGTTTTAATTCAGTTCCACGACTCTTTTTAAAGAAAAGTAAAGGGGTGTGAAGAGTAGGGCTTAGATGCTCAGGTCCTGTTGATACCTTCTATGAATGTCCTGGTTACAGCCTTTCTACTGACCTCTACCCAGTTCCTACTTTAAATCAGACACTGAAGGCCTAAAGATGACTACATTGCTTAGTGGAGTTTTTCAAAATGAAGGACAACTCCATTTGTAAGAATATTTTATTGGAAAAGTACTTAAACGAAGCTACCTTTGTTACGAAGTCTGAAAGGGATTTTAGTGAAAATCTTTTAGTGTTGTGACTTAGCTGTGTATACAAAGGGGCCTCAGCTGAGAGACATACTCAAAAAATGATAACTTTGCTATACTCAAAGTTTCATCTCTCATCTAATAATTAGGGTCCTTCATGGGCTGGTACATTTTATCTAGTTTTTCTTCTGTAATGAATTATCTCCCTGATTAGTCCTTAGTCCCTAATGTGAAGACCATACTATTTAGTTGATATATAAATATGTTCCAAATTGTATGATTGTCAGTGAAATTTTATATTGTTTCTGATTTTTCTTTATAATGCATACTGGGAAAATGAATATCTCCATTTTGAAGTCTTTTTGCTTACAATTGTTTATTGCTTTGGGATCACTTCCCAGAAATGTTATTACTTTTTCAAATAACATGAATATATTTATGATTTCAGATGAACTATTTAGAAAAAAAAACTGTGAATAAATTTATAGTTCTTCTAAAAGTGTAAGAACTGAGCCAATTCCACTGTACATGTACATCACTGGGAATATTAAAAGAAGAAAGAAAAACTATAGCAAAATGCAATTTAGCATTATGAAAATAAGTTTGAAAAAAGATAATATGAATGATTTCTACAAAAACATAAAATATATTATTATCTTAAAGCCAGAAAAATGTAACCATACCAATAAACTTAAAATATATTGGATTTTTGTCAAAAAATTACAATACAAAAGGCAATAATCCTAGAACATTATAAGGTGAATTATTTCAAATACATAATGGTCATGCTAAAATCTGATGTGTATCATATGATTTTAAAAAATAAAACAATAGCAATAAATTAAAACTACTTCTACAAAAAACAATTAGCATTCACATTCACAATTATCACCAATACCCAGAAAAAATTAGCATAAATTTTATTCATAACAATAATGGGAAATATAAACCATTATGACATTGATTTATATACAAAGGACACTCAGAATTAATTTGAGGAAAATAGACAAGTCAGTATCACATATT